>NC_041020.1:42134308-42437338 GCF_004193775.1 Glycine soja
AAAATTAATATAACATTGTAACAATAAATCTCTCCATGTCCAAGTTGCATTTACATATTAATCAAACACATATAGGTATATAAAAAATATAAAGTTTGCCACCATAAATGGAGATGTGACAAAACATAATAAAAAGAAAGTCACATTCTTGTGTTCGGAATGGAATAGGTAAATAACCTGTGTAACAAACCAATCTCACTTATCATTAATTTCTTAATCCATTTTAAATTACTCCAATAGCAGATCAGCTCACATCTAGACATGGATATTGAAGCCAAAACCAACCAACAAGACCTTGGACAATTCATAACAGAATTATGTTGGACTTCAATTATTAAAACTGACCCCTTTGCAAAACTAGCCAGAAATCCCCCAATCCTTTGAATAAATCATAAATTTCAAGGTAGGTAAACAGCAAAACCTCAAAAGTAATTAATTTGTCAAAGTCATTTGATCTTTCCCACCTAGCTAGGCATCAAGAATAGATGGATTCAAACAATAGGGAAGAATTGATATTTAGTAATGTTAAAAAAAGTGGAAAGCATTCAAAGGTATTAAGTTGATTATCCAACTACAATCTCAGATTGAAACCAAAACTGAGGCTAAGCTGTTTGATAAATTTTAAACCAAATTATAAGGTCAGCAACTGATAAGGCACTATATATTATATAGTGAATACAAAAAAGACTAGTTAATTAGATCTGTATTTTCATTTAGAATAGTAAAAAGAAAGTAGATAATAAGTGCACAATGGACAAGCAAAAATCCAATTTCTTATCATCAATATTATATAATTAGGATCAAAGAAGTTGCAATCTGAAAATAAAACCTCAAGCACACAGGTGATATATCAGAATTATTTTTACACCAATCTTGTTCATTTAACTGTCAAACAAATACATTTTGTATCCAATTTTTTAAAACAAAAAACAAATCAAGCATTCATCACAAATTTATAATGATATACTTGAATTGGGAAGAAGACCTTAATGAAATATGAAGTGATCTTAGCAGAAAAGTAGAGTATCAAAAGAATGATAGTATCTACTGAAATTTGATAGCACTGCAACTTCTTTCCAAGTAGACATAACACATGAATCTTCAGATAACTTTTTTAAAAAAAAATAAAAATTCCCTTTAGAACAAGTACAGCAATCATGTGGCCTTCAATTTTTAAAGTCAGTAATTCAAAGGAATTAGCACAAACCACATCCCCGTCCATGGAGAATAATCCTTTTTGCTGAGCTTCCTGGCCTTGTTTTTTGTCCTGGTCGAATTCTGAAACTTGATAACAGCAAAATTTTCAGACTTGAGCGGGATTATGTAAACCACAAAAATTCAAAAGTGCACCTACAAATACCAACCATTTCTTTCCAAAGTGTTATTTCTGTACCCCTCACTTTTAGATGCCGCAGTATCATTAGTCTTTTGCAAAATGTAACTATTTGTTGAATCAAAATCTTCTTCTTTATAAACAATTTCCTTTGGCTCTTCTAATTCTTCAGCACCTTCCTGAATTTCATAAAAACGGTCCAAAATACCAAGGAAAAAGTTAATTCTCCCATTCACCAGGGGAAGAGAGAAGAAGATGAAGACAAACTAAAAACATGTTCCACTACCTGTTCAATTGCATTTAAAGGATCTGACCTATGTGTCTGCAAGATACAAACAAAAATCAAATCCCAAATCCACAATAAAGCATCAGAAGCTGTAGAATTTCAATTGGCAGCCGATGGAGCATAAAAAAAACAAAATCCAGTTAAAATAATTAAACATGAAAAATCATTTTATCCAAAACTAAAATTATTGAAAGTACAAGAAGTTCCAGTAAGCTATCGGTCGGCAAACTTTTCAACACACCGGTAAATCAAAATTTTTGAAAAAAAAGAGAGAAAGAAAGAAATGTTTCACTATATTCTATTCCATCTAACTGGTATTCCTTCTCGGAAACCAAACAGGTTGAGCTATAGAAGCAATTAAATAAATAAACAAAAATAAAATAAAATAAACTGATCAGGCTTCAGAAGCAAGATTCTTACAAAACTCGATAAATCATCAAGAAAATCTCGTCGTCCTGCAACGCAATTTAACAGAAACGCAAAAAGTCAACTAAAACGGAGAGAGAGAGCACACAGAACAAGGAAAGTGGCGTATGCACGGGCGAGTGCGAAGGAGTTGAGTTTTTATTTACCGTCGGAAGTGAGAGTGTTGAGGAGGTGAGAGACGTAAACGAGCGGAGCAACGAGGGAGAGAAAGAGAAGAGCGAGGATCAGAGTCCTCTGCCACCGACCCGATCGCTTCATCGATGATGATGGCGGTCACCGTTGCTCGCTCTGCGATTCCGAAAGAGGCACATTGATTTCACGGGTTCAGATCACAGAGAATTGAATTCGATGCGTAGAATCGAAGTAAATAAACACAGAAACAGAGGCTAGGGTTTCAGTAATTCGCTTTTGCGAGTTTTAGAGAGAGAAACTGGAAGCAGCTGCATGATCCAATTCCATGTTCACCCCTGGCGTTAAATCTATATATACCATGGGGGTTGCCTTGGGACTTGTGCCCGCAGTTTGGCAAGGGTGGAAATGGAATCAGGAATAATGGAAAGCGGTACTTGAAGTTGAACATAACATGCATATTGCATACCAGTAGTAGATGACAGATACGCATTGATGTGATAATACATGCTCATGCCATTCATCAAAATAACAAGAAGAATACCGTGTAAAGTGAGTGTTTATTTATTATTAATTTTAGGTGTGACTTTTGTTTATAAAACTACTACTATCTTTTTAAGAGTACTATTTTTATTTAAGTGAATGCTAAATGAGTTTTATTGATTCTTATATAAATAGTAAATATTTAATATTTTTATGTTATTTAGGTCACCTCTATTTCTTTTTCTTTTTTGGCCATCTAAATACAATGTAAAGGAGTTGGATCTAATAACAAGTGCTTCGGATTTTGATGGCTTGCTTTACTCTAGAACTACAATAAAAGCCATTTTAAGAGTTATTCTTTTTTCTTACCAAGTCATATGGATTCCTTTTTTTTTTTTGAGAAAAAAGCCATATGGGTTCTTTTGTATTGAGAAATTAATTTTACTTTTTAATCTTGAATTTCTTATCTCTTTAATTTATTTTTACTATTAATTATTAACAATAAAAGATTAAATATTTTTTTAGAAGAAGATTAAATATTTATGTAAGTTATAGTAATTTATAATGTTACTTAAATTTTAAAATTACACGTGAACTAAAGAAAACTTGTTTGTAAGTAAATTTTATAAAATATAACCTTAAGAAAATATAAAAAGATAAATACGCACTTAGGTCTTGTTTGAATAAATTTTACTTAAATATTTATAGAAAAATGAATTGAATTTTGTTAATTAGTTGAAATCAATTTGTACATTTTAACTTTTATCTCTTACATATGAGGTGATATGTTGGTTTAAATTCAATTTATTTAATCTTTCATTTTTTTTTCAATAGAATTTGTGAAAAATTTAGTTATACTAAAAAAAAAAGTTTGATTGGTTCCACCCGTATATGTGTATTTGATACCGTATTCTCAAATATGGATCAAATTCATAAATTTGTGTGGTGCTTTTGTTCTGTTTCGTACCCGTGATGCGCCAATCAAGGCAAAATGTGTCAACCTTGCCTACCCAAGAAAAAGCCAACAACATCATGAGAAAGCTTTGCTTTGCTCTCGGTTGTGAAATAAAAGCAAACCTAACTTCGAATTTATGGTTTTTCTTAGTAAATGTTAAGATTCCTAACAATGATAATAAATGTTACCACCTTCGTTCAATATCTATTAAGATGTACTCCGTCAACTCATTAATTTGGAACAGTGCAGAGATGAAAAAAAACAAGAAAAATTATGGGAAGCTCGTGTCTAACCGTGTGTTTAGTTTCTCATGTATGATCAATGGACTTTCGTCCTTTTCTTTTTCTGTTACATTTTTTCTTAAGTAGTAGCCTTTATATTTTTTTCTGTGCTTTATGTAAAATATAAGATAAAAATACGTAATCAATGTATACGTCAAAATGTGTTCCATCATTAGGTCAAAATTAGTTTATAAACACTATTTTTTCTTAATCTATTCAAGTATATTTTAAGAACAAAATCATAATAGCCTTTTGAGCGCCAAAGTATATATTACCTCAATTATGATGACCTTATCAAGTCCAAAAGACTTGAGCCCAGTAATAGGTTGCATTTTATGTTTTGTATAACATTTTACTCAGGATAGGTTGCATTTATCTATATTTTTTAGTTATATTTCCGTTGAATTTTGAGTGTTTCATGCTTTTAGGAGTTGTCATGACTTTATTTAAGTTTAGATTACTCTTCACATGAAGGATTCAAAAGGAGAAGTTTAAGTACAAAAGACTTGAAAATGGAGTTTAAATCAAGGAGGTTTTGTTGTACCTTATAGATCACGGGGTGTAAGCACGATTGGATTTTCTGTTTTATTGTTTTTAATTATGTTTTGCAATTGGGCATTAGAAACTTTTGTCCCATAACTTTAAATAGGTTTTTAGACTTTAGTTTAGGGATTCTGAATGAATTACTAACATATTGATGACATATATAGAGCAAAAGCATAGAACTCATTTTTTTCTCTCTTGATTTCTATTTGATATTTTTTTTTTTGTTTCAGTTTCCATGACTATATACGCATGAGTAGTCATCTCCTTTATGGGTTTAGGGTGTAGCTCTTGAGATTTGTTTATGTTAATCTATTCTATTTGAAATTTTCTTTAATTATTCTCTTATTAAAATTATACATATTTGACGTTGGATCACCAAAATGTCGATGCTTGGAGATGTATTGAAAGATAAACTTATATGTTTGAGTCATATTAAGATTCTATTCACGGCAATAGAATTAATCAAACTAACAAAGAGCATAAATGATTTAATTGAACATAATCATACAACACTAAGATAAATTTAATTAGATATGTCTCTCTTTCTTAAAAGAGAACAAAAGTCATCCTAAGTTAATTTGAAATTAAATAAAACTAAGAAGCACCTTAAATTGACAGATTAATTTGGGATTGAATATTCAATCCCAATTAAACATACTTTTATCTTGTTTATTTATCTTTATTTTTAATTTGATTTTCTCAACATTTTTTCAATTATTTAATTTCTATTTATTTGTGATAATTGCACAGAAAAATGTGATACTTGGGAATTCAATAATTATTACTTAGACGACGAATGTACACCTGCCATATATATATGAGTAATACTCACCTCACATATAACCGTTTATTTATAAAAGCTTTTTTTATAAATGATGACTTCAAAATAAGAAAATTAAAATTTATGATTTCATAATGCTTTTAGCACATAAATGCATAAGTACATAAATTACATTATAAATTTGTATATATTATACAAATAGTCATGAATAGTTGCTGCTGTATGGAGACTTGTTAATATAATTAGGGGCTTAGGGGCCCGTACATCCCTATAAGAAGCTCTTGATGAAGGTTGGCAGCCATCATGGCGATCACAATGTGGTGGTGTTAAATTTCCCTTTTAACACGCATTATTTATTGTTGCAAGAATGTAGTAACATTTTGCTACCTGCCACCGCCACAACCAAGTATACAATCATCAACTTTACCGCACCAAATCATTATTGCCCAATTACTGCCTCCTATTTTATCATTTTCATCTCCAGGGGGGTGGTTTTAGTCACCAAATTATTCTATTCTCCAGAATAACAATCTATATAGGGCTGCTCTCAGACCACAGTTTTCTCGTGCGTCTTCAAGTTTTATTAAAATATATTACTACAACTTAAAGATTAAAGTTATTGATATTGAATATTTTAAAAATTGTCTAAATTATTTTATTATATTAAGAACTATTTAAAAGAAAAAAAGTAGTTCGACAACAGAATCATGAATTATGTTTGAAATTTAATTTTTATGTATTGACCATATGTTTTTTTATTAATAAAAAAAATATTATATGTACAAAAAATAAAAATCACAAGTAGTAAATGAGAATGTAAGGGCAGATTATTTGGCATTTACTTTTATTCTTTTCATAACCTATGGGATCGTGAAACTTGGCTTCGGAAGACAAGTCTTTAGAGTTTAGATAAAATGTATTCAATTGGCCATGTGATGCGACGCGATTATTAATTATCCCTCTCATCAATGTGTCATGGAGTAAATGAAAACTTAATACTAACAAGGTTAATTTTTAAAGAAGTGATTATGAAATTCATAAATAATTTATTTTTAAATAAAGGGTCTTGCCTTAAATAAATATGGGTCCGTACATTAGAAATATGATACGAATGTATAATACTATTCTACTACAGATCATTATATTTAAAATAGTTACTTCTTCTGTAATCAGATCAATTTTGGATTTTTTTATTATAATATTTAATTAAATAAAAATGATAATAAAGTTGCTAAAACGACAATTTAATTATCTATAAATTCTTAACATTTTTTACAGGATTTTTAACATTTTTTTGTTGTCTGAATTTTATGTAAGCGTAAATTTTGTTAAAAAATTAAAAATAATTCAAATTATTTAGCATCTTCAATAGCAACGTTCAAGTTTCTAGGATGATTTAATGGTGTTGGCTCCCCGTGTAGGTTTTGTATCTTTTGTTATGCATCTGTGTGTGCTTCCAGTGGGATGAACATATAAATGAATTGAATACAACCTAGAGTAGACGATATGTAAAGGTTGTGAAGGAATAAAGAAATATACGAATAAAGATAACTTAAAAGGAAATGATTAGAATTTAGAGCTATATACACAATAAAATACCAATAAGACAAGATATAATTTAGAGCTATATACACAATAAAATACCAATAAGAGAGTTCTTAAGAAAGAAGAAAAGATGGTGGTTCCATGCTTTTTAAAATAAAATTAATAAGCTAACATTTAATATTTATAAAAAAATACAAATAAGATACATAAACTTTTTAATGATTTGATTATGTCTCTGATGAGAGAACACATAAATGAACTAATTAAATACACATGAAATGAAGGAGATTCAAAAGTTATGCATGATAATTAACACTAATTTAAGATGAATTGATTAATACTATTTATATTAATAAGATATATCTATTTTTTGGTAACATGTTACTTTAGGATGAAAGTCTTTGAATGGTTCAAGAGCCAATTATAAAAATAAATTTTATTATCATATAAATAAATACATATCAAATTTTATATATACTAAAAATTTATAATATATAAATATGATACACGTGACAAATATGTGTCCGATGTAAAGGTACAATTATTCTAAAAATATATCCAACACGATGCATATAAAATATAAATAATAATTTATAAAATATGATAAACAACTAATTTGAATCCTACGTATATAACTAATAGCAACCAGTAAACAAACCAATAAATCCAATTTAACATATGATAAACATCTATATTTTATATGGAAAAAAAATAATTATGCACTTTGTGGTTAGCTTTTTATCTTGTCCCATTAACATATAGCAACCAAAGTCCAATTAAAAGTATACCAATTATAATCTTTGAATATATATATATATATATAACAACTTTTGCTATCTACAAGGGTTGATGTTGGGCATTTTCAGAGTCCTATTGTCCTATTCACAACAATACTTGTTCGAGATTGAAAAAATAAGAATTCCTAAAATTAGGGCTTAACTTGTTTTCATTATTAATTAAGTTACGTATAATAAGAGATAATAAAGCCCAAAATGAAAAAAAGAAAAATTGATTGCCTAATAACTAAAAATTAACACAATATCACATTTAGGTTCTATTTTTTTTTTTTCTAAACAAAACATATTCTACTAATTTTACAATGTTGTGCAGCGGTAAAGTTGTGCCTTGGTGCAGCGGTAAAGTTGTGCCTTGGTGACTTGTTGGTCATGGGTTCGAATCTGGAAACAGCCTCTTTGCATATGCCCTCACCAACATTTGTTTTTACCTTCACTTAAGAAATATATAGTTAAACTTGTCCAACTTAGAATAATTTTGGGATGAGTGACATTATGTAAATTTTCTTAAAAAATATGTGGGTGAGAAAAAAAAATATAATTAAAAAAAAATTGTATTGATTTGTAAAAACTATGGTTGATCTTAAGAGTGAGGGTGGCAATTAGACTAACTTGAGTTTTAATCTTCAATTTAGAGACTATTTTGAAATTTAATCATTTAAAGGACTTAATTAGTTTTAATTTTAGAAACTAAAATAGTGATTCTCGATCACTCATATTTAACGCAAAAATACAGACATTTTTATTTATGTAGTTTCACACATTTTTTTAACTTTTCAAAGCTCGGACCGAAAAAATATAATAAAGGTTAATGGTCAGAAAATTTAATATTAATTATACAATAAAATAAAAAATTAACAATAACAAAATTATCAAATTATAATTATATAGTTAAAATTTAAAAATAACTCTTTTTAGTTTTTACTAGACATCCTCTTGCTCGAGTAGTCGAGTGTACACATTCATGTATACACACTTAAGATGATAGCACTATTCACTATCAAATCAATTAAAACTATCTTAAGTTAAAAACATTTAATAATCTACGAATTATTTACTATTATTAAAAATTTATCTTTTAAATTTTGAATTATTAAACAATTCTTTACTAAAATTTTACATTCCTAAAATCTCTAAATTATTATATTAAAACAGATTATAAAAAATACTAGCTTTGTTTTAACACCATACAGAGATTAATTCAAGCTAAAGTCTTACATCGTACTAATGATATTTTAAATTTTGTGACGAAAATATCCGTATTTCATTCATCAATCAACAAGCGGAGCATGGAGATTAGATATCGTACAGCACTAACCCGGCCCGTTGTAGTGAGTCGCATGACGGCACGTTATAATATAAGACAATTTTATTTGAGAAAATTTTATAAACTTTTATACTGTTTTTTTTTTTATATCAGAATCTACAATACATCATTATTTTTTAATTTTTACAATAATTATCTTAAAAATTATACTAAAAATTATTTTTATTAATTAATAAAAGAGGCTATATATTGACATAATAGAAACTTCTACGATAACAATACATACAAAACTCTTTATTTCATAATAAGAATACAAGAGTATTTGAAAACCGGAGCCTAGAACACAATACAATTTTCAATGTAAACAAAATAACATTTTCATATATTAGGTGATAGATTTTATACAAATTAGTGGTGTTGTATGTGCATAGCACGTTTTCTTTTTTAAAAAAAGGAGAGAGTAAAAAAGTGAATAATAAAAATAAACTTAAAAAACTGTTTAGCGAGGACTAGACAACTTTTATAATATTGCGACCGAATAGTTTTTGTATACTATTGAAAATTTTGACTTCTTGTCGTTGCAAGCCTGTATGTTCATCCACGGATACCCAAAAAAATAGGCTAACGTAGAAATTCTTTTTTAGTTATGTAAATTATAAAATTTCAAACTAATAAGAGTTATTTATAGTTGATGTAAATTGTCTATGAATTACTATATACAGCAAGTAAAAATAGAGAAAGCATTTAAGTCCAAGTCATGAGACATAAGGTTCTATTATCAAATCTTAAATCTACGTACTCGTTTACTTTCAATGTATTTTTTTTTTTATATTTCGTTTTTGAATTCTTATTTTTATCCTTTTTATTTTATTTTCAATTAGCACTTAAAATGTATATTTAAACATATGACCCATGAGAGATTGGCTTTGGTTAACCGACCACCTCGATCACACATTGTCTTTAGTGGACAACATGGGCGATTATCAACTTGATTATGGTCCTTAATTATTAATAGGAGAAGAGCAGCAAAAGCAGCCAAGTGACATTCATTCATTACACATATCTCTTATATACATATATACACTTATTTAAGTGTGAGACCCTCTTTTCAAGTACCTCACTCCCCATTAGAGAATGAGTTCAATTAAGGAAGAAGATTACTTCTGTCGTCGGACAAGAAGAGATCTATTAAGAACAAAACAAAAATTTAGAGTAAAAGAAAAGTCAATTCCCTTCCCAAAATATTTTTTTATAGACTTTTTTTCCCATGTAAATACACACTCATGCATGTGAGGACGACAATACTTCCTCATATTTGTATGAAATTGATATATTTTGATTCAAGAAATACTACCACGATACTTTTGAATATTTTTTCTTTCTTACATACTCTTATGTGATGAAATTTACATGGATGGTCTCATTGTGAATTTTATTCCATTTTTAAACTATTTTGGGTTATATATTGAGGGGTGCTTATGGTATAGGTCTCCCATAAATTTAAATTGACAAAACTAATTCAAATATTTTGGATTGAATGTTTTTTGTGATTGAGTCAAATCCAACCAAATCCATTCAAATGCATTGAATTTTTGGTTAAATCACGAGTTTTAATATTTGAACTTGTTGACCTATTAACTCGATCGATTGACCTGTTAACTTGAAATGAATTATTATTATTTATTTATTTTTGTATACAATATATTTTTAAATTTAAAAAATTAATTATTGTTATTATTAGACTTAATAATTAAGAGTGAGACTATATTTTTTTCTCAGTTCTCGCGATTACACTCCGTTACTCTCGTAAAATTAGAATTTCAACTCTTGATTAATTGTAGAATATCAATTATGATTTTTCATTTATTTTAAAATATTTTAGATTTAGTTGAAGTTTTACCTATACTACTCATTTAACTATTTGAAAATGTTAAAATTTTCAAACTTTATCATAATAGTTTCAGTTTTTGGGTTTTGGGATTTTGTATGTATGAAACTTGAACTTGTTTATTATATTACAATTTTTAAACCATGTTTAACATAATATGTTAATGTATGTGATGATTATAAGAACAATGTGATTCTTCCCTTGATTTCTTCTTTCACAATTTAACTACATGTAACAATTATATGTAATGTGTATTCTATTTAATAAAAAAAATAAGCTTATAAAAAATGTTGGATTTGAAAAAATAACAGCCAAATTTAAATACTTTGATATGTTGATCTAATTCAAATTGTTTAAAAACAAATTAGTTTGAGTTGGATTTTAAATATTTTCCTTGAAAAATCAACAAAAACCAATCCGTTTAAATTGGATTGGATTAAGTTAAATGTTAAAAAGTGACTAGGTCTTTCTTGTTCTGAAGTCTCACAGAAATTTGGAAAAGAAGACAAGAAAAATTCCTGGCTATGAAGTTAAAGTCGAGCAAGGCTTATGAATTATGACAAATTGATGAGATCTCTGGGCCTATTTCACATGTGTGGTCCTTTTCCAGAATGGATCACAGCACCGATGGTGTTGACATTTACTGTCCACGGCATTGTCAATTTCTCACTAGGCCATTGGCAATTTCCTGGTTTTAATTATTGTGGCTTTTCTCCTGTTTATTGCAATATGGTTGCGGATATTCTGGTATAATTTGCCATGACTCTTGATTTGGAAATTTGGTTAGAAACTCGCTAAATATCAGTTTTTTCACCTCGATTTCTGAGTTGAATGATCTTTAAATTCCTCATTTTCTTCTTAAAAAAGTTGTATTTCAGATATTTGTCGCATTTAACATGTTAAATAAAAATATTTATTTTCATGAATTATATAAAAATACAATTCTACTCATAAAAATAATTATAAAGTACAATTCACTATTTTTGCAAATAAAAGCATCGACCGCACGTACGTTAATCAATACAAGATTATTTTAACTTAATGGCAAATTTCAAATACTTTAAATATATAACTTTATTAAATATTACACACAAATATTTTGTGGGCTATAATATCACACTTGAAAAATATTGGTAGCTATAATAATCATGCGTTTGTTGACAGGTGGAAGACTAGAAGTAGGTAGTCCATTTTTTCAAGAAAAGAACTCGAAGTAGCCAACTTTATTATGTGTAATTTAAGGCACTCAGAATTTTAAGAAAGCACAGATATTTGTAAAGGTGATTCATCAATAACAATCAACCAAAGGGAAAGAGATTTTAACAACCATAAAAAAACATTTATGTATGGGCACCTTTTTACACCAAAATACAATAACACTAAATACACTAAATACGAGGATCAATTCACCTTAAATTTTTTGAATTTATTTAAATGTCTGGAGTTTAAGTATTAAATATTTATTAGAAAAAAGAATTACTATCCCCCGTGCAAATGTCAAATTGACAGATGTAAACTAAAAAGAGAAAAAGTGCAACCAAGAATTACCTCCAACGTTGTACGTGGTTCCTTCATTCCTCCCAAAGTTCAAACCTAAGCGTGTGTTAAGCATAATTGTGTCCTTTTTTTTTTTTAACCTCCTCTCTACTACTGCCACTCACAACCCCACTAACCTGTCACCAAATCAACTCATGCAAGATATCTTTCATTGCTCCTTAACTCTTCCAAATGATACCATCACTGTCTCATCTTCTTCTCATAACCCTCTTTCTCCATGGCTCTTGCTGGCTCTGTGGTTGAGCTTCAAGCCTCTTCAGTAAAGAAGAAAACTGCAGTTTCCAGAAGTTGGATTCTGCTGGACCACTATGGCAAAGGCACTGTTCTTGATGCGGATAAGTATGCTATCATGCGCCTGGTTCAAATTCACGCCAGAGATCTTCGGATTCTCGACCCTCTCTTATCGTATCCTTCCACCATTTTGGGCAGAGAGAAAGTCATTGTTCTCAATTTAGAGGCAAATTAAACACTTTCTTTCCTTCACTTGTTTTGTTCTGCTTTCTGATTTTGTTTTAACATCTTATTGATTTCTTCCTTTTGCAGCACATTAAAGCTATCATCACTGCAGATGAGGTATGTTTGATGTTGATAGAGTGCTGGAAAAATCAAAATTCGTGAGGAAACCATCTATATTGATTTCTTAAAAAATCCGTGATGTAGTGAAAATGATATCGGTTTTCAGTTTTGCCAGGTTTTGTTGTTTGTGATTGGTGATGCAGGTGTTGCTAAGAGACCCAACGGATGATGACGTTGTTCCAATTGTTGAGGAACTTCGACGACGGTTACCCAAAGTAAGTGCTGCTGAGCAAGGCCAAGGAGAAGAAGAGGCGTGTGCTCAAGATGGTGAAGGTGGAGAAGAAAATGGTGCGCTGTGAAAATATTTTAGTTTAAATTATTACTATAATCAAACAGTGTTAGTGTTGTTCTGTTTCTGAGTTCTTTAGTTTTTGCTTCTGTTGCAATAATGGAAAATTGGCTTTTATGGCTGGTAGAATTTCCATTTGAGATACGAGCTTTGGAAGTTTTATTTGAGGCAATTTGTAGTTTCCTTGATGCACGAACGAGAGAGCTAGAGACTTCTGCTTATCCAGCTTTGGACGAACTGACCTCTAAGGTAAAGCCTTTGCATAAGAATTGTGTGTTTTTCTGTTTTTCATAGATTTTTCACCTTGTTACATGGCTACCTAGGTTTTAAACTGCGGTCATGGTCTCGATTTTGTTGCGCTTATTGATATTATTGAAAAGCCTTGACGTTGTGCTCAAAATCACAGTTATGGACCTTTTTTAAAACCTTGGCTATGAGTACTTTTAAACATGCATTTACACTCTTTTCCATCTTTTTTCTACCCATTTCTCTTCCTATCTCTCTTTTTCTATCCAAATCTACCTCAAAATGAGATGTATATTTATATTTTTCTTCTATGATGAAGCAAAATGCATGCATGAAATGCCAGGCTGGGAGCTATGATTTTTCTGTACATTTAAATGATTATTGTATAATCCCCTGCTCTGTCCAATTAAGCATGATAAATTGATAAATCTTTTCAAGCTTAAATATATCTTGACACCATTGTATTGCCAACAAAATATGTCAATTTAAAAGTTAAGCAAAGAAACAATTTTGTTCATAATTTGTGATATCATTTTTTTTTTAATTATTCTCCCCCTTTTAAGCTAGCAAAGCGATTCTGGAGTTAGATAAACATCTTCCAGAAAGACAGCGTAGAATCCTTATGGACTAAAACTAATACTGTTATATAAAATCTGGTGTTTGCCAGTTAATGTTTGATTTCCCATTATCTGTTCTCACAAAGTTATGACACTTTCTCCTTCTTTTCCCCTTCCACACCATTCTGGTTGAATGGCACTTGTGTCCAGATCAGTAGTCGTAATTTGGATAGAGTGCGGAAATTGAAATGTGCAATGACCAGGTTGACAATTCGAGTTCAAAAGGTATGTCGAAATAGCACATAATTTTTTTTGTTTACTTTCCCTCTCACAAGTGAATTCCCCTTTTTCCTTTTGTTGTTTACGGGCTCTTTATTACTTCTTCCCTCCCAAAATAAGTTTAGTTTTAAGTTGTTTTATACAGAAAAAGAAAAACTAATAAATAAATAAAAATAATAATTTTACAAAACTAATCTTATTATTAATATTACATTAAAAACTTATTAGAATATTAGTGGAAAAAAACAATTAATATTAATTGGAAAACTAAATATGACACTTTTTTTTAATATACAAATGTTAGTTTTTAATATGACGCTTATTTTTTGACAACTTTTTTTTTAAATGCAACACTTATTTTGCTCCAAAAGAAGAATGTGGTATTGCTGTCTTCATTACTTAAGTAGTAGTTAACTTACCTGTCACTGATTATCCCTTTCCTAATAATATTAGAATCCATATTTTTCTGTTTCCATTTACTTGGCTAGCTTTCTTGTAGATTAGGGATGAACTAGAAAACCTACTTGATGACGACGACGACATGGCTGATCTTTACTTATCAAGAAAATTGGCTGCTTCATCCTCTCCAACTAGTAGCTCTGATGCTCCATACTGGCTTTATGGGTCTCCAAATACAGGTTCAAAACGACACAAATCAAGCAGAGCAAGTGGAACAACAGTTCAAAGGGAGAATGATGTTGAGGAGCTCGAAATGTTACTTGAGGTTACAAAACTTTTCATCTTTAATTTTGCCAGATACTACCGGATTATTTAAATGAATTGCATTAAACTGAACAATGTTGTGCTTTGCCTTTGCAGGCCTATTTCATGCAAATTGACGGCACATTAAATAAATTGGCCACAGTATGAACTGCATTTTCTTTTAATCTTTCCTACTGTATTTCTGTTTTGTACTAAGTGATAAACTTTGCTATTTTGATACTTTCCCTTATTTCAGTTGCGAGAATATATCGATGACACAGAAGATTACATCAACATACAGGTAAATTTTAGGAACAACTACTTTGTAGATTTTAAGCTCTTACTATCAGAAAAAGAGGGGGTAAAAGTTTAGAATTTTTGAACAGAATTTGAACACACCACTTATAGCATAACAACTGTTTGTAACATGTCGCACATGCATGCAGCTTGACAATCACCGAAATCAACTGATTCAGGTATAAGCTTTTCAAGGTGGTTATTTTCTCCTTATGAGGTTATGTATCAGTATCAATATCAATATGTCTATTGACACAAACATTTTTTGAAACATTTGTTACCAAAGCCATGAATGATGTCTTTAAGTACTAGTGTTATTGTCTCTCATTCTTTGGTACAGCTAGAGCTCTTCATTAGTGCCGGGACTGTCTGTATGTCCTTATATTCATTGGTGGCTGCAATATTTGGTATGAACATACCATATACATGGAAAGCACCAGGCCATGAACATGTGTTTAAATGGGTATGTACATATCACTTGCAACAATATGAGAAAGGAATGGTTTGAGTGAGTGAGTGATAGAGATTAGAGAGAGTATATAGCTCCAATTTCCTGATTATTTTCAATTCATTTTTTTATTTTATAATTTTAGGTGGTGATCTTTGGCGGAATGGTTTGTGCATCCTTGTTTTTATCCATAGTATCGTATGCCCGACGCAAAGGCCTTGTTGGGTCTTGAAAAATGAAAAGAATAAAGCATGCATGTCGGGAGACATCAGGTTAAGTCAAAAGTAGGCAATTTCGACACATTGCCTCAAAACAATACTATAGTAATTTGCTTTTATCTTTTTTCTATATGGAGGGTCAAATATAGTACCAGAACTTTATAACATTCACTTATTCTATTCAATCATGAGCTAGACTTTCTTTATAATATTCTTTTATCTTGTAACTAACTAATTAACTCGCAATTTAGATAAAATGACTATTAGTGGGCAAGATGAATGCATTGAGTATTATTTTAATAATAATTATTTGTAAAACCCATTGTTAGTTTTATTTTTTATTTTTTAGTTCATATTCCCTCTAGAGTGAACAATCCACTATAGAAAATGAATGAGTAATCTCAATCATTGATGATAAAATTAACTGTTAACATGTATGCATATACAATAAATTATGGGCGTACTGAAATATTAATCATTAATTTTTTCCATCAAAAATTAGGATCACTTACTTTATCTTGTATATTTTAGAATAGCCAATTCCTTCTGTAAAAAAAGAATAGCCAATTCCTTTCAGTACAAGTGATCGACAAGAATTATTTGATTCTGAAGAGAAATTTAGCCGATTACACCTGCATTTTATCTGCCATTATCCTCTCTATACACTTTTTTAATGTAAGGTATTTCATCAAATCGATTATGCGCGTGCGGCTGTAAATTCGGGCCAGAATCATACTATTATCATCATCTTTTCACGACAATTTCTGAATTTCGGGCCGTTTTCCACCCCTTTTGATCCAATAATTATACATTGGCTTATTTTGTCTAATATTAAATGATACTATTAAAAAGTACTAGTAGAAGAAAAGAATGGAGACAGATGTAATTATTCATAGCATTTCTCCCAGGTCATTATTTATGTTAATAGTATACAAATCCACCGTGTTTCAAACTCCCAAAACTTTCTCTTAAACTCTGACGTGGATTATTCTTGAGATGTATTTTTTTTTTTTGCACGAAGCTCGAGTCTCAATTACTCAATTGCGCATGGTCTCAACTCAACTCAACTTATGGGCAATGTCCTCATAAGTCTGAACTCGGCACACTGATGCAGTAATGAGAAAATAGAGTGGACTTGTGAGGGACCCTTTTGCAAATAAGATAAACACGAAAATAGCATGTTCCTTTGGCAACTCCCATTTTTCGACAAAACCAATTGAATTTGCTTTTTGACTTTGGAGTAATTTGGTGTGAACTCTCCAACTGAGCCACCTAAACTTTTTTCTTTCTTTCTGGATTAGGAAGATGAGGATAAATGTACTCCTAACTAACCTTCAATGCGAAGCATATGACATTCAGACTCGTATTTAACATTTCTACGTGAATTTTTTATTACTTTTTATTATTTATTAAACTCCACTTCTGATTATTTAGTGGAATTTTAAGGTCTCCCTATTAATAAAAGTAACTCTAAATCTTTTAGTAAATTGAATATAATAATTAAAATATATTAATGACATTGCTAGATCTAACAAAATTTAAAGGATACACAGTGAAGTAATTTTAGTGCACCATAGTTTTGATTCTATAAAGAGTTTAATTTTGATATATAAACTGTAAAAATATTCACTCTTTTTATTTGGAGGAATCAAATGAGTTTATAATTACTCACCTAACTTCTTAATCAATTGAACTTATAAACTCTCTTGGTAAAATATTTATACTCAAAATTAACTAAAATTTACTTTAAATATTATTTTAAAAATAATTATTATAAAAATTACCAATCTTACAATATCAATTAGATATTATTTTTTTCTTTTAGAACACAAGTATTATTTGTCAGAGATAATTATGTTCAAATCACATAGAATCACTACAACATACTATAGTACATGTCGTTATACCTACACTTCAAAAAATTAGTTGTACTTAAATCATACCCATTGGAATAATAACTTTAATATCTGCACCCTTTCATGTTGGGTTACCTGGATGCCCATGCTGATGCTCATTCCCACACTTTAGTTAATTATAAAACCTTGATAAATAAAATATTGATTTAAAATACTATAATAATGAAATAAAAATCCTATTAAAAATATTTTTAAAACATAATCATAAAACATCAGAAAAAATTAAATTTTATTCAATAATCTTTTACAAAACATAACAATGAGAATCATAAAACATCAATAGAAAAATTTGGATAAATAAAGAGGAATGTGATTTATCTCTGTAAAAAATCTAATCTTTTCTGAAGAAATAAATAAATTAAGGAGCATGATTTATATCTTAGCAAATAACAAACATGATTTATTTTTATGTTTGTGGATTAAGGAACGTGATATTAGTTATTGTTATTATTATCATTATTAAATTTTTGTGGGTAATTATCTATATCTAAACTCATTCCCATTAAGTGGGCAATTATGTTATCCATCATGTATAATTTTTACAAATATTCATTGGATATATTATTTATTATCATTCCGAATAACAGTTTTTTTTCATGTTAATTGATTCACACTTAGTAATAATTATACTATTACATTCTAATTAAATCCGTTAATAAGACCTAGCAAAACATTCTGGACCTAGTAAAGGACTCCTAAACAAGGTTCAACGGATCCAATTCAACACCTTCAAACTAAGCACAGCACACCCCACTCCATTGTATTTTAGATGTTAAATAAATAAATAAATAGAGATAAGACATTGAGAAATTGGTAGGTAGCCTTTCAAAAGTTTATGTATATGTTAATTGGTAAGGACCTTCACATTCCTCCCCAAGGCACTTGCCCTATCAACATAGCCTATCCATCCGCTATCATGGACCCTCCCGCATGACACGCTGCCCAACGGCGCGCAATGTAATCCCTGCGCACGTTATCACAACCCCTTAACTCCTCTAGCTGTCCTTTATTTCTATTTTTATTTTTTTTCTAGCTGTCGTTGGTTGTAGTGTGGAACATATGTCCTTAAAATATTTCCTTTGAATTGTCCGTAACTTTTTTTTCCTACTCAAAAGCAAATAATAAAATAAAATTCACCCCAGAAACAAAAAGAAAATTCAAGGTAAAAGAAAGATAAAAAAAAAAAAGACATAAGAAAGAGAGGAGAAACACACACAACACAAACACAAACTAAACACAAACAGAAACACACAACACTCGGTTTCGGTTCATGCTCGAAGAGGTCCTCTCGATTCAGATCATCCACAACACATCACAACAGAAACTTCCTCTGGCAAATCTACCATAACCCACGTCAAATCCTCACGAATCTCACCGACCCATTCCCTATTATCATCCATCTCCACCGATCGCTACCATTACCAACAGCAGCTTCATCCATTCTCCACGCACGCTTCTTCCTTTTCTTTCTCACACCGCGCGTTCGTGTTCTTAATGCAGACCCTGATTGCAACGAAATGGACGTAAATTTGGGAGGTGCAGGCGCGGTGACAGCATAGCATAGCATGCAGCAGCAGCAGCAGGGAGTGAGCGTGCGAGGAGGGAAGGAGGAGCAGCAGCATGTCAAATCAGGTGGTGAAAGTGCGAAGGGACACGATTGCAGCATGCATGACTTGCCCACTCTGCGGCAAGCTCTTCAGAGAAGCCACAACCATATCCGAATGTCTCCACACGTGTGAGCCCCTCCTCCTCCTCCTCCTCTCTCTCTTTTCCCGTGTGAAATTTCCCAAATTTTTCTCCTTTGGCTTCTTCCTTCACTATTTGGGGAAGCATCTGGACTTTGCGTAACCGGAGAGAGATATGGGTATTTCGTAATTTGACGTGTTTAATAAAAGTTTTGTTTTTTATTTTTCTTTTTGGTTCTTCTCTCTCTAACTAATCCCGTCGAGGAGGACGTGGATGCTGGTCAGAAACATTGTGGTTTTGATTGGCCGCGTATTCAGCGGGTTCTGTTGTTGTGGACTTGTGGAATGTGTTTTAACTTTTGACTACACCCACCACTGTTCATTTAGTGTAACAGCTTCAATCCTCGTCTTACTGCATGCTCATTGCACAACACAATTTGTCGTGCATATTAGTATCATTACTGTGCCGCTTCTTGCATTTGTGGAATAATAATAGTTCTCTTGGTGTTTGTTATTTGTCATTTAAAGTCAATTTCTGGTCTAATTTGATATCTTTGCATGCACTTTTTCTTTTTAGTACAAGGCATGTTGTGTGCCAACTAAACTAATAGATTTTCTTTTGAATTTTTTTTTCTGGACTATACTCAGTTTGCAGGAAGTGCATTTATGATAAAATTACGGATGAGGAGATAGAATGTTGTCCAATATGCAACATTGATTTGGGTTGTGTTCCACTCGAGAAACTGAGGTCAGTTCCTCCCTGCCTTTAATCGATGTCCTAGTTACCCTTATATATAATTATACTCTTGTACTTGTTTCTTTTAAAAAGAAAAATAAATAAAACGGCTCTCTGTTATACTACTGTAAGTTGTTGAATATGCATGAAAGGTGTTTGCTTTAACTTGGTATGCTGTGCAATAAGAGTCTATCTTTTTGCAACCCACACCTTAATTATTGTTACAACTTACAAGGTTGCTAAAATGGAGATATAGCTTTACAAGATGGAAGCTTTTATTTTTTGAAAATGAATAATGTTGTTGATCAGTTGAGACATGTGCTATAAGGATGTTGAGTACTGTTGATCTTTCAAAATCTGTTGAAACACCGTCGTGGCTGAGGAAAAAATAAACAAATAGCTGTCATAGACCATACTGTTACCTGATCTTCTTCTTAGGTGGCATTATGCTCTTGTAACAGTCTGCATGAATGAGGAATGTTCATGCTTTGATGTTGCTATCGATACAATGTTATATTAATTTGTTACTTTGTGAAAACTAACATAAGAAGGATCCACTCCTATCATGAGAAAGTTGTCAGGTTAATACATTCATGTGAACTATAGTAGACAGGGAAATAATAAAATGTTCCCAGTTTGACATCTTTCAATAATTTAGTTGATGATTTATATATAGTAATGCTGGTAATTTATTTTAAATAGTTTTCCTTATATGTCTAATAGTATACGGCATTATAAATGTTAAGTGTTTAATTCAATTGAAGTAAAAAATTGAAGTAACGGTAAATTGCATGTTTTTATATCTTTTACTGTCAGCTGGTGGCATTTAATAAATTTTCATCTGAAGTTCTAGTTGGAAACAAAGTTAGGAGGAATTGGGTAAAAATGATCGTCATACAATTAATTGATGAAATGACTGAGATAATTGACACCAATAAGGTGGGGAGTTAGTATCTGTTTTACTTGAGAATATTTAAATTTAAATTTTTCTAATTTCCTTTATCTTCCAAAAAGAAATCGTATGATTCTATTCCAAGTGATGATTCTATTATTGTTCATAAAAGGACAGCAAAATATTGTGGCACTTTAAAAATAGATAGTGTTGACCTTGAATCAAAGAATAGGGGTTATAATCATTGCATTGCTGAGTTTTCCAGATAGGAAAAAAGAAAGAGAGTAATCTAAATTATCTGAAAAGAAGTAGATCAGGAAGACTGATAAAAGAGGGTATTTTGTTTTTTGGAAAGAATTAAGCACACTACCATTCCATATATGGCTTTGGTAATGAAGCACATATAAAACTTTTTTCAAAAAAATACAATCAAACAAAACTGCATCATGATGATATTGATATTCTCTTTTGAATTGCTGCATGCAAAGTTACTGACTTTGGTTTCTGATTACCAGGCCAGACCACAGTTTGCAAGATGTAAGGGCCAAAGTTTTCCCCTTAAAGGGAAGAAAGGTGAAGGCACCTGAAGTTGTCACCTCAGTACCATTACCAGCTAGGAGAAAGGAGAGATCTCTTTCATCTTTGGTGGTCAGCACACCAAGGGTATCTACACAGGCAACCATGACAGGAAGAAGAACAAAGCCTACAAGAAAGGCTAGTGGTTTGCGGTCCACTAGTTTTTCCATTGAAAAGCCCATTAAAAAAGAGGAATATTTACTAGAAGATCGTCCTGATAGTTCAAGCTCACCTGACACTTCACATAAGTTTGCTCATAATTCTGGACAGGTAATAGCAGAGACAATCTGACCTGTCTCTTTGAGTTTGTTGTATATTGTTCTAACTTTTATTTTTAATATTCTTGATCCTGATTCATTAACTTCATTTGATTTCCTGGATTATAGTAGCATTAGTTTACTAATATTATTATGCTTACGCTTTTTTTTTCCTTGTGCAGAGCATGTCCCCTTGCGAGGGTAGTCAGTCCATCCCAAATAAAGGATCAGAGAATGGTGCCGAACCATGGGATGCAAAATTGGATCTTTGGAAACCCTTGAATTGTTTAGTAGAAGTCGCAAGTAGGAGTAAATCTTTCAAGTCTAATATTCTTGGGTCTGATGCTAAATTAGAAACCAATCAAGTAAATGAGAGCGATTCTCAAGTTCTGAAAATAAAAAATAAGGAAAATAAACGTAAGGCAAAAATTGAGGATGAAAAGAGTAGCCCTTATCCTGTCTCTTCAGATACAGCAAAACCAAATAAATTGCGCAGAATACGCAAGAAAAAAGAGCCTGCTTCTGGAGAATCTGGCATATCACCCCAAGCTGTGCTGGATTCTGCCAGCAATAATAGACTCTCAAGGACTGGTCCAATTTGGTTCTCCTTAGTGGCTTCTGAAAACCAGTGAGATATCAAATCTTTGAAACTAAATAACTTATAATGTGAAATCCTTTGCATATTAAATATGTTCTACACATCCTTTTTTGGATATCTTTCTAAGCACTAATATTAAACTAATGTTTCAGGGAAGGAGATGATCCCTTGCCCCAAATTCCTGCAAGTTATTTGAGAATAAAGTAAGTTCCTATGGGCTCCCTATGCCTTTATTGACACTGTTTAGTACTTTAGTTTTGATTTATTGCATTGCATGCTTTTAACAGAGGAATGTCATTCTTGGAGCAATGTATAACTCATGTTACTGGCTACTATATATGTGAATCTCTATACAAATATTCATGAATATTTTTGTTGGTTTAGCTTATCTCCCTATAGTGAGTTTCAACTTTCAGGCAACATATTGAATGACAGAAAAAAGAAGTAAATCATTTTGACCTTCCATTAAATTATGCTTCAGCATTATGAAATTGTTATGAAGGAAAATATTTTTTTTGACATCTTATTAACTTGTATAATAATCAGCAAATGCTTAAAAATGTAAAGAAGTACTTTTAAAAAAAAAAAAAAAAGTTACATCTAACAAACTCTAGATTACATCTAGCAAATATTTTTCAGCTTTTCATAGCCAGGGAATTGGAAGAACATCTATTTGTGTGTAGATTATCCATCTATATTTCAGGTTTCATATAAACTCTGCCCTTTAATAAAGAAGATATTACTCCTCTATTCCACTTTTAGTCATTACTCATTACATTTACCCAAAATTACGTAATGAAGAAATTTTCAATTTTTTACATTATATCTCAACTGTGTTGGTCATGGACATGAGAGCATTAGTGTAAATCAAACTTCAGGCTTTGAATAAGGATATCTGTGCATGAGATATATTGATTGTGTAATGCATCTTCACCATGTCTATGGGCTTTGTGTGTCTAGTTTAAATGGTTTCAGCCAGCTATTACATGACAGAAACATGTTAGAGAAACTATTGCCCCTCTATCCATCTATCTATGCTGTTAGAGCTTCTTAAGATGTAGAAATCTAACTGAACTAGAAAATGATACAATGTATTTTCTGTTTGCCACAGGGATGGTAGTGTACCCGTCTCTTTCATCCAAAAATACCTAATGAAGAAACTGGATTTGACAAGTGAAACAGAGGTAACTCTTTCCGTTAGTAATACATCCAAAAAACATCGACTGGACCTGAAAGATTTTATTGTCTTGTTCTTCTTTTCTTTGAAGCATATTTTTTGTTAAAACTCTTTTGTATCTGTGCGGGCCAAGCTATTGTTGTCTGCTATACCAAAGCATCAACAATTTCATTGTCCTGAAGCTCTTGTCATACTTGCATGGTTCGATGATATAATAAGCAATTCTCTTTTGTTGCAACTTTAACTGCACTGTACTAACTTGTACTCTATAAGCAAATCTTAATTAATTTTACCTTATTTAATGAAACTATCTCTAAAATACCCTTACTTTAATTGAGATTTTTCCAGTGACTTTTTTTTTATTCTTGATATTAAGTTCTAGTGAAGGACACTTTCGGGAAAAAAGTTTATCTTTTTAAGAGAAATTAGACTAATACACTAATAATATAAAATAGTTTTACACAGTCATCCACCAATAAACCATTTTTTTAAGAGAAATTAGATCTATTGACTCATTTTTTAAATAGGGTTAGTAAAACTAAATGACGATAACTGATTTTCTTAATTAGTATGAATTTTTTTTTTTTTGTATTTGAGACAAGATAGAGTATTTTGTACCAATAACCTTGCAAGTTGAATTACATTACTCTTTTCATGATTTTTTGTGTGTGCAGATTTTGCCCGTTTATATATTTCCTCATCTTGAGTTAATTGATTTTGCAGGTTGAGATTAAATGTGTGGGACAACCAGTGCTCCCTACATTGCAGTTATATAATTTGGTTGAGTTGTGGCTGGATACGGCGCCCACGTCACAGAGAATTCCAGCAACTATTGGGTCCTCAGCAAAGGATTTTGTCATGGTCTTGGCTTATGCTCGGAGGGTTCCAGACCCTTGATCATGTTTCCCCATTCATACTTTAATGCACCTTGAAAATCTTCTTCATAGCATAGTCACTTACCATCACCACTGTGGAGGATAGGATAAGATAGGTCAAATAAATTATAAAGAAATTCTCTCCATAAAAACATACCCTTCTGTTCATTAATCTAGGCATCCTGATTTTTCATGACCAACATTTTTTTTTGGTTTAAGTTCGCATATTCCTATAATTTGGAGTGCACATGTGACTTAGGTATAAGAAGCTATGGGCTACCATGCCTGGTTAGAAGTTTGTTGAGAATTTGACATTTGAATCTAGAGGATTCTTTGTTATTTTACCCTTTATTCTATCTGTTTGTTTTCCAATAGCCAACAAATGCAAACTAGATCTGTTTGTTTCTACATTCCACCGGAGCATAATAAAGATTTTATAATAAATAAGTTTTTAAAAAGAGATTAATTTGTTTGTACTGTGTTAACATTTTTACATTGTTAATCTCAAGAAAAATAAGTAAACTAATTATATATGAAACAATATGTTTGGATGACAATATAAAAAATATATATACTATTAGTACATTCAAATTAAATTTATTAAAGAAAAGCAAAAGTTTCAAAAGAAAATACTACTTTTACTTGAGGTTGTTGTAGTTTATGAAAATATTTTCTGACAAAAAAAATACTAAAAAGTATATATTTTTCCCTTCAAACCTATCCATTCATGTATTATAAATATGATTAATATTTTGAGTATATATTTAACGAGTCATGTGACTCTATATTAATTAAGTATTTTATTTTATATTTTTTTTAAAAAAATATTTTTACTTTAAACGGATACTCCTTTGTTCCAGATGCCGGGACTATTTAAACCAATCAATTAAGAAAGGAGATCATCCGGTTAGAAATTATAAGGAGATTAATTAACATATGTAAATATTATTTCATTTAATTAACTTATTTCCTTTATGGGAAAATAAGAAAAATAGGGAACCTTCAACTATTGCAAAATTACAACTGTTGTTAAACATGAAAAATAATTCGTGAATTAAATTTAAATTTTAAATTTTAATAGGTCTTATTAAATCAATAAAAAAACATTTCTTAACTAAAAAATTTTATTTGATTTGTTTCAAAATCAAAATGTATTTTTATTTTGTTTTATTCCAATCTAATAAAATATATTATTAATTATTGCTATTGATAGTAAAAGCATTGTTGCACTATTTTTTATTTTTCAAAATATGTAATTTTGTTATTATTTAATCATGCTTATTTCATTTCCATATAATTTTTATTTTTTAAAATATGTAATTGCATTATTATGTATTAATAATTTTTTATTCCTCTCAAATTAAACACTTTAAAAGTTCATTCTATTTCTCACATATTTTCATCCATTTTATTTTCATTCAAATTAAACACTTCAAAAGTTTACTTTCTTTAAATAGCATAAAGTAGGTTTAAGCACTATCAAGCATGAGGACCATGATCTCGTTCACAATAGTTTTGACTTCAGGAGATATTTACTTCAAGGTATAATACTTACATTTTCAAAAATATTATGTCTAAAAAATATAAAAATGTTTGGTTGACACTTAGTAATTTCAGGAAAAATATATAATCATTGAATATATATTAAAGAATATATTATTATAATTTCTCATAAACTAATAATCATTAGAAAACATAGTGGCAATGATTATCAAACTTTCATGGTCTAGCGAGTAGCCATAGTATTAAAAAAAATCATGGTTATGATTCATTTCTCACAACATGGAGTGACCAGATTCATTTTTCTATCTAAATCCAAGAATCAAGATATCTGAGATATCAAGATTCCACTCACACTCACATGCTTCCCAGAGGAGAATAACACATGCGAGTCATAATCAACAAATCACATCTCCGAACAAAAGTAGCCGGACCACCACAAAAGGCACACGCTTTCCCTCCAAAGCAAACTCAAAATAATGCCATTAGGAACCCATGTTCTTAATTGGCCACATCTTGGAGCAACCAGCCAAGAATTATAGTAGTAAACCTTTTTAGTCGTTGAAAGATGCATCTATTATTAATTGGGTTTCTTATAAATTAACTTTTACTAGTTTAATAATACCACAAGCAATTTGAATTGCTTTAATTTTAATTTCTTTCTTTTTTTAAATATTTTATTTGGATAAATCAATTCAAATTTCTTTCATTTTAAATTTTTTGTTTAGATAGAACAATTCAATTTTCTTTGTATGTAAAATTTTAATTTTATATTTTAAATAGATGAAATTTTAATATTAAACTTTATAGAAAATAAACACAATCTAACTTTGAAATATTAATTAAAAAATATTTTCAAATTTTAATAATTTATAAATACAAAATATTGATAATTTTAATTATGGTTGTTTTGTCCGGCCACAATCAATGATGTTTTTAAACCGGCATCAACCAAGATTATTTTTCGGTCGACATCAAATAGGGTTTTTTTTGTCAAAGTATGTCAGGAATATTTGTCAGCTGATGTCAACCGGGGCTATTTTTTGACTAACGTTGGTTGAGTTTATTTTTCAGCTGATGTTGACTAGATTTTTTTACCAACGTCGGCTAAGGTTTGTTTGACCGACACCGACTAGGGTCTTTTCGAATAACATTGACCAAGACTATTTTTAGCCAACGTCAGCCTAAAAAATCCTAGCTAGGGTCATTAGCTATATTTTTTTACCAACGTCGACTAGGGTTTGTTTGGCCGACATCGACTAGGGTCTTTCCGAATGACATTAACCAAGGTTATTTTTAGCCAACGTCGGCCTAAAAAATCCTAGCAGGCGTTGACAAAATTTTTTACCCAATATCGATTAAAAAATAGCTTGGTCGATGTCAACCAATAGAACCTATCCGATATCGGCCGAAAAACATTATTGGTCAACGTTGGCCGAAAAATCCCTAATCGAAGTTGGCTAAAAAATAACTCTGATCGATGTCGACCAAAAAAACTCTAGTGGATGTCGACGGTAAGAACCTAGTCGATGTTGACTAAAAATAGTAATGCCTGATGTCGATCAAAAATACCTCGCTGGTGTTAACAAAAAAAACCTTAGTCAATATCAACAAAAAATCCTAACTAATGTGGTTAAGAAATAGCTCTAGCTGATGTCAGCCAGAAAACCCTAGTTGATGTTAGCAAAAAAATCCTAACCGACGTCGGCTAAGAAAATCTAGTTGACATTACCAAAAACACCCTAACTAACATCGACTAAAAAATAACTTTGGGCTGATGTTAGCTGGAAAAACCTAGCTGACGTTGACCGAAAAACCTTAACAGGTGTCTACTCAAAAGTTAGTCATGACCGATGTTAGTAGAAAAAATCTAGCCAATGTCGACAAAAAAAATTGTTGGTCAACATCAACTGAAAAAACTTGGATGACAACGGCCAAAAAAATCATTGGCCGACGTTAGCAAAAATTTCTCATGACTGATGTTAGTGATAAAATAACCCTAACCAACATCATCTAAAAAAAATTAATTGATATCGGTAAAAAATAGTTTTGGTTGACATCATACGAAAAAATTCTGACAAAAAAAACTTCGACCACGCCAATAAAAAACAACTTATATCGATATCGACCGTAAAAACTTTAGTCACTCATAGTTGAGTGTTGAGTGAGAAAGAGTCACGAGCAAAAACATGAGTTAAAGTGAGCATTTTCAAAAAAAAATTTCAAAATTTATTTTTTTAGAGAATTTGAAATCTCACTGTTTTAGTAAATCAAAATGATTCATAAAAATATCACAAATTAAATCTCCTTACAAATACTTTATTCAAACAAGCTATTTTATCATAAATCATTTTAAATATTTTAAAAAATAAATTTTCCTATTGAATTGTTTCATCCAAACACACTATAAAACTTTATCCATTTCATTTCCGACATTGTATCATCTATTATTAAAGGTGAGAAATCGATTTTGCCAAACCAAGAAAACATCCGCTAGAGTGCTACCCATTTAACGTATTTGCAGAACGAGCAGACAAAAAGACACGAAATCTTTCTCCCAAACTCAGCCCAACACGAACTGCATCTTCTATTAGGCAATGCCATTAATGGTCTAGCAACACTTCCTACTATTTTACTCAAAAAAGAAAGAAAAAAAATCCTAATCTCATATTCAAAATTAACCAACTATCAATATTCAAAAGTATGATGATATACCTAGTTTCATGTCATCTAGATGTTAGACAGGGTAAACGCAAAAAATTTAAACTCTGTGAGGCTGAATTGACAAAATTAAATTCGGATGTAAACTGAAAATATACATCTTAATAAAGAACGGGAGATTAATTACAAACTGAAATGCATGTAGCCTTTAATAATGGAAACTAAAAAGCTACTTACATTTTTCACTTTATGAAAAAAAATAAATCAAGTCTTACCGAAAACGAATGACCTATTACAAAGCAAGAGCATATCAAAATCAAACTAGCAAACAACAGACCTAAATTGGAACTTAAAATACACAACTGGAACCTTTAAATTAATCCGAAAATTTACATACCCAAACAAAAACCCCATCACAGCAAAACATATGGTGAAAAAAAAAGAAGAGAAAAGTTGTATACATGAAAAGACAGAATAAATAGCGAGTAAACTTTTTTTCCTACTCGTCCCATTAAGAATGCATGGGCATTTATTCCCTCACCCTGTTCCCAAATGTAAGAAAAATCATCCCATTAAGAATGCATGAACATTTATTCCCTTCCCCTGTTCCCAAATGTAAAAAAAAGATCATGATATGTTAGAGTGATATATTAGAATATTGGTTAAGAAATTAAAAAGAAAAAATATTTATACTATAAATTATAAAAAATTATAAACAATATAATTTTTTATCTTTCAATAAAAATATTGGAAAAATTTCTTAACCAATATCCTTGATCTTTTGGGCACTGATTGGCGTTGCCGATTAATATTTCATAAAATAAATGTAATGTAGTAATAATGTAACAGTATCACACAAATGGGTGACCTATTATATTAGTGTGTACCCTCCCGTTCGTTTCGTAGGGGTGCCCCCAACGAACGAAAGCAACCCTCCATCGTGTTCATCCACGTACAAATCCTCCGTGCTCCTAAACGCAGCGTGCAACACCACAACCCCAACGCCAACGATCCCCGAACCCACCACGTTCACCCACACGCCGCTGAGCACCAATCCCAAGACTGTCGCCGCCGCTAGAACCGCCGCCACCACCCTATCATCCACCACGTTGCCGAACACCACCACGGGCTCGTCGCGGAAGAAGTAGAGGAAGAACCACGCCACCAGCGCCACCAAGTACACGATGATCGAGACTGGGTGCCAGAGGAGGCTCAGGAACAAAACGAACAGCACCATCATGAAGTAGTTCACGCGGAAGTTGTCGAGGTTGCGCCTCACGCGCATCGTCGCTTCCCCGATCGAGTAAGGGCGCGTGAAGGAGTAGAGCGCGAACACCTCTTCCCATGGTCGACGCGTGGCGAAAGAGGAGCGCGTGGATGTCGCGGCGCGTGTGAGGAAGTAGTTAGTGGAGTTAGATGATGAGGGCGAGGGGAGAGAACTATAATGAGGCGCTGGAGAAGACGCTGACGACATCGCATCTAGAGAGATTCAGATTCAAATCTGAAACTTGGAAAGTTTAAGGTTAGAAAATGGACCGAATCTGATGAAACTATAGATCCAGTAATGGAAGAAGAAGAAGAAGAAGAAGAAGATTCAGGGGAAAGTTTTGTACTTTGTGCTGTGGAATCAACGGTGTCGTTTAGGTGTTGTGTTGTAAAAAAGAAAAAAAAAGAGAAAGGAAGTGTTTCTGTGTTTCGCTGTCGTTTAGTTCATAATCAACGATGCCAGCGAGTCCATGAAATCCCGTGGGGGCACTCGAGTGTTTTGGGGTCCCACTGAGCAGCAACAGGACAAGTTTACAACTAACTAGCCGGTGTTGTCTACGCATAATTGTGATTTTCTTTTTCTTGAACCATTGAGACGTTTCACTTAATCATATTTAATTTTATTTTTTATTTTTTTTAAAGATGTATTATGTAAGATTCAATATAGATTTTCTCTCACAAAGTGTGAATTAGTAGTTAAGTTACACCCATTAAGTGCATATTTGTAATTATAATTATTAAGTAAAAATTGTGAATGGATCAAGTAAGAAAATGAGCATTATTGATTGTTTGGCATTTTGGGCTTTTACTACGTGTTAGTTCACGTTGTGACAAGAAGTTCAAAACAAGAAACTACAACGCAGAATATGAAGATTGTCTATTGTTTTGTTTTGCTTTTCCGGATGTGAAGACTTTTCAAGAGGTGGTGAAGTTTGGAATTATTTCATTTCACGTATCACAGTTTAGTCTCACGAGTGACCCGTGACTTGGAAAATGATGAATAGCAAATAGGCTGCATGTATGTATGAGAAATGAATAGAACTAAGCCGGGAAAAACCGATATCTGACTCGTTGGAGAATAGTCCATTCTGAAATTTGCAGGTTCTCTTGCTGTACTCTGCAAATGTTAGGAACATAGCCACCGGAGGGAAGAGAGAAAAAATATTTGTATACTCAAACTAGAAGTGTATTAGAACGAGTAAAAGTAAAACTACAACAAGTATCATGGGTTTATATAGTCAACTAATTTCCTACATTTCTAATAGCAAAGGAATAGATGTTGATGAGCCTTTTTTTTAAAAAATCTAACTGAACCACATATACGAAAAAAAGGCAGATAACTTTGGATTCAGAACTTGAACATTACCATACTCAGACCTAAAGAAAACACGACGATACGACAATCAACAAATACATTCTTATATTATGAAAGCATTGCATTTGCATTTGCATCTTCAAATGAAAAGACAATAGCCCCAACGGAATTTAAGGACTTACACGCAAAGCTTCGTTATAAAATGTAACTTACTAATTTAATGCAAGATGTTTGAAACAACAAAGCTAAGGCCCGATTTGTCTAGGCCAGTTCGGGAACAATAGTTTTAAGTTTTCAAAATTTTTAAGATTAAAGTTAATTTTTGTTTTCATGATATATATACTCAAGTTAATTTTTTCAGTTTTTTAATTCCCTCAATTCACCCTGTAAAAAAAATCCCTCTTTAACATACTTATTTGTCGAAAAAGATTTAAGTTACATTTCCACACGACACATCTCGGAAGAAGGGTGAAAAACTCTAATTATATCACAATTACAAACCATAATTTAGTCTCATAATTGAGTCAAAACATCGAAATTAAAGATATTTCAAGATTTCATCAAAGTGTCAATTTTTTATTTATTAAAATTAGCATGCAAAAGATAAAAGCAAAAACATCCTATTTATGTTGACAGCTTTTTGCTAACCAAGTAGAGTCACACCAAATATCATTAAGAAAAAGAAAGATATTAGAAAACAATGAGGAGACTTATAAGATGGAAGAACAATTCTATCACGGAAGGATTTGCCACTAACAAAACAAGGAGTAGAATTCCACCAAAAAAAAATTATAGGTCAATCAATGAACCATGTATTTTTTTATTACTGAAAAGTCGGTTTTATCCTCAACGTTTGCAGCTGGATATAAAGTAAAATAATTTTATTTTTATAATAAAATTGTTTTAGCGAATTTAGTCACTTTTTTCATAGTAAGATTCACCAAGAAAACAAGTGTGTATTTCCCTTCTCCTACCCTACTAATTATATAGCCTTTTGTACGAATATTTTCTGTTAATTAGGAGCCCAGACATCTCCGCATGAACGCGTCCTTGGCGCTGCTTAAGACAAAATACAGATAGTATAGGATTTTCAGACCCATCTCTCAAATTAATTTAATGATCTGTTTTCACAATTTTTCTTAATGGATTTAAAAAAACGTTATCCTAATCCTAACTTATTATTTAATAAAGTAATCACACTGTCAAAAATATAATCAGGTTAATTATATGCTCCTACAAATAGCCTCCTTTAATTTTTTTTCAAAATAAAAAGAGACATTATTCACAATTAATTTTAGACATCATATTAGATAAAATACTTGTAAAATATTCATTCATATTAGACATCATTTATTAATTCAATTTTAGAGACATAAAATTGGCACCTTCAAGCAAACTATTGCCCTATAACTAACGAAAGTAAAAATGGGTGTGCTTTTAAACGGAATTGATTTGCTGTATTCGTCCCTTACATGACAATTGACACATTAATTTATGATCAATTTTGAACGACTACTCTATTTCTGCAAATAACATAATTAAAAATCACTTGGCCTTTCAATGAGAACTTTACTGCGTGAGATTGTGGATAATGCCCTCATCGTCGAAATTTCTTCTTTTTTATTTTGTTTTATTAAAAGTGATGTTGCTTTTAATTTCTTGCGCCTCAAATTCAACCTTGGATTCTCTTCTTTCATTTTGTAAAGGTTGACAAAGCTTTATATAACCGTCAAAAATAAAAAGTAAAACTTTATTTGTTTAACATGTCTAACAAGAAGGTGGAGGGCATCCTTAATTAAAAGGCTAAGAAATAACAACTAACATTATTTAAAAACGAAAAGTAAAATTCTTGGAAAAAAATGGCTGATAAAAAAATATTTCTTTCATTTTAAAATGAGTATCTTATTTTAAAAAAATTATTTCATAATAAGTGTCGTATTTAATTTTTCAATGTAATATTAATTTTTTTTTCCATTAATACCTTTAATAAATATTACTTTTTAATTTTAGAATTTAATATTAATATTATTATTATTTTATTTATTTAATAAGATTAATTTTATAAAATTATTATTTATTTATTAATTTTTCTTGATTGATATAAAATAACCTAAAAAAACACTTAGGACGGACAGACAGGGAGTAAAGTGTATTTTAATTAATGAATGAAAACAATTTTTTGATAGTCAATGGCATTGAATACGAAGATATTAATAACAGGATATACAGCCTGTTTGTTTGCCTTCTGTCCGACATCACACCACATTAATGTATAGCAGAAAATTCTTCTTTAAGGAAAAAAAATCTTGTTTAAGTTCAAAAGTGATCGTCTTATTTTTTTTTTTGAATAATTAATTATGGTTTATTTTGTATTTCATATTAATATTTTCTAATTACTGAAATTTGATTATCGTACTTTTAAATAATTTAATATAATAAACAGTGAACTTTGATTACAATTACTTTAATTAACATTTAAAAAATATCTAATTGTTACCTTTCAATTTGTATATAAGCAATGAAATTCCATTGTCCCTTCTTAAAATCGGTAATTTGTTCCTTTTCTCCTATGGCCCCTTCTTGTACAACTTTTAATAATGATGTTACTTAAAGGATCCCAGGATAAAAATTTGAATTCAGTACACAAATGTTAACTAGTATATTTAAGATATTGATTAAAAGAATATTTTTTTTATTTATTAAGATATATAAAATTACCTTGTTTGTAATTTTTTTATACTCTTCTACAATTTTGATATTAATTAATTTTTATTTTTAGTTTCTTAATTGATGTTATTGAAATTAATATATATCTCTATATAAATAAAATTTACTATATACTAATATTTATTAATATTAAAAGCTATATTTATTAAATGTAAAATATAATAAATAAATTAGATAATATTAAATTTAAAAGTACAGAATACAAAATAATAATAAAAGTTATCATTTTTATATAATATTATAATTGAATTATCATATTAATAAAAATCAGTAAAGAATAATTATTAAAATTTTAATAAATATTCTTTTATTATTAACTAATATAAATTTAGTTTATAAACATAAGTTGAAATTATATATTCAAAATCATATTAATATAGTACATGTAAATTCGTAATTTTAATAAAAAAAATCATATACCTTTTCAGTCAATTTTTTTTTTTCATTTTGAAAGATATCCAATTTCAAAACTTACTAATTGCCCCGAAACTACAATTTTCTTTTTTCAGTCTGCATCAAAATACATGGCCTGCCAGCCACAACTGCCGCTCTCATTTTAGATATTAAAGGAATGCAAAAGTTTCACTCTCTTTGACCTTTTCTTTCTGATTAGAATTAAATGTTAGGTTGATCATAATATATATTATCTGTATTTTTTCTTCATATTTTCATATAAAAATGGACACACTTAAAATCTTTATGAATATAAATAGGAGAGAGGGTGTGAATTTTGATAAAAAGAATCCAAAATTTTGTGTTGGTTTTAGAAATAGAGGGAGTTTTTGCGTAATAAATGTAAAAATTCATGCTTTCAAAAGGGGATATAGGTTAGAAATATGATGGATATGTTTTCGGGAGGAAGATCCTCATTCTCAAGAATAAAAGAATTTCCCCCAAAAGTGGTGTTTAATTGATTGATCATTTTGATCACTAAGTTGTGTCTGGATATTAACTGCATCTTAAGAAATATCTGTGTTCACAAGTTCCTGTTAGATAATTAAATAAAAACATCCTGTAAGATTAAGACTAAATGCTAGTATGTGTTTATACACGTATGGTAATCAACGTTGCTAAAACATGAAGTCTTCTCGGCTGCAAACTTTTGCAGGTTGCTTCTCTTGCCTATTCTTTGGTGCTTCATCTCATGATCCTTGTCTTAAAGTCGAAGGTTGAAGAATTTCATCTGTTCTCCATGGTGACGTTATTATAGTTCATGCTTTCAATTTTTTGGATCGAATACTTGAGCTCCTGTTGGATGTTCAACCTTGAAGGAGATAATACAATGTCTTTCCATACTGATCCAGCTTCACAAGCTGGGTTGGGGTGCTTGTAAAGTTCATAAATGGAGTTGGCATCTTCATTCAACTTGGCTAGCCTCTTCATACAGTCGAATTCATCTGGATCAACAAGCAGTGTCTTGTCTCTATCTTTCCATCCTATCAACTTTACCAGTTATGAGGCCAGTAATAGATGTTGAAGGCACACCAAATTAGAAGCCATTATAGAGACAACATTAATGAATTGAGTAGTGCATTGATATAAACATTTATAGTACAATGCATCAAAGTTTTACTGAGTGTGTATCATCGAAATTAAAATGTGGCATTGTATTAGACAGTTCCACCCGGAGAAAAATAAACACAAGAGAGATGAGTGCCTTATTATTTTTTATCTTTTAGCTCTTGTTGACTGTTGTCCCTATTTTTCTCCTACTGATACGCACTAGTTTCATTCATGACAGTAAATTGCTGATAGGAAAATGGTGGGATCCAAGTTTTATTATGCACTATCACTTGCGTCAATCATTTGTGGAGTTGTCTAACTTATTCCAAGAAAAAAAATGAGGTTAGACAATCTTATTGTAAACTAGTGGTATAATTTTTTTATGCACTTTAAGACAGTTGATACTTTAAGAAAGTTGCACAATCAGACATATTATAAGATATTTTTTTATCGGTCAATATTAATTGTTAGTAAAAGGAATTCGAACTCACGATCTCCTCCTCCTTTTTTCTTTCTTTAATCACTAAGCCAACCTTATAACTTCATATTATATAAGATTGTTTAACTCCATTATTACCTATGGTAAGTTAGACATGACCAATCATTTGTATATACCAAAGACAAATTTTGACACTATCTCCACAGAAAACGAGTGCATTGTAAGGTTTGCGTCATTTGAAAAGGAGTGTGAGGAAGATAGAGGGAAATGTGTACCTTAGCTGGGCCTTCTAATGCGTTTGTGAAGTATAGTCGTGCATTATCTACTAGTTGACAGTAAGTCATAAATGCCTCAGCAAATCTCCTGTGGGATTTCAACTGTGACTTTATTCTCACTGCTCTTCTGCACATGATAGCTCTCCTGTTCATATTCAAATTTAGTGGTTAATCTCCAAGTGGAATCCAATTTCATCGGAATTGAAGAATTTTAGTTTGGTAACGCTGTCAAATTGAAATGTTGAATATGACCTTATGCCTCTGACAACTGCAAGATAAGCATCACATACTACTCCAACCAGTTCTATCCTATATGGTTTTCTCTTTTTGCCTCCAACTTGTTCAGGTTCTTCGTCTTTAATTCTTTCCCAATAGTTTTCAATTACAGTTCCATCCTCCTTCAGCCTATAGCCTTCTCCCATGCGGTAACGGCGACGGTGAACATTCCTAGCCATTGTTATTGTCTGCACAACAAATGGCACCCAGGAAAGTGTGCCATCCATAATAACATCTCGTCCTTCGTTTAATGCTGTTACTAGGAGGGATGAGGCCGCATCTGTGGATGCTTGATGTACCTGTTTAGAACAAATCAAGCAATGCAATATAACTGTGAAAGTGTGCCAGATTCGATCAATTTGGACTCAAACTAGTCACCATATAAAAAAGAATTGGGATTGCATGCTACTCTAACATGTACTGATTCCTACTTATTACAAAGACAAGAGTAGAAAATTAAAGAGTCTCAACCAGTTCTGCTGTTTGAATCATGTCATGGTGACCTCTTGAGCTAAGGGCCTTATAGATGACATCTGATTCTTTGAAGGCATCTGCCTCAATGATTACAGCATTTGCGGCTGCTCCTGCCCAGAAAGGTCTGTTCAAATTTCATTTAGAAAAAACATCATTAGACTATTGCTGTTTATTCACTGTGAGACTGTATGAGTTAAAAAGTATAAGTAGCATAAATGATGGTTGAAACAAGGAAACAACATTTATGAACTTCCTTTTTAAAAAACTAACTTAGATATCATCTGTATATGTAAGCATACATATTTATGGACTTGCTTAGGCTTAGACTATTGACCTTTTAACTTTTTCCAGCCTTAATGTAAACATATGAATGTGCACTGAAGTTCACAGTAGTGAATTTTCTTCAATATAAAAACTTTACCCTGTGTTTGGATGAAGCATTTAAAGAGGATAATGTATTTTTTTTAGGGTATTTTAATTGCTGGCAATTAAAATGTTCAGTTTTGGATGTTTAATTTGAAGAATTCTCCAAATTTTTTATTCTGTTAAGATTAGGAATTTGAAATTTCCCTAAAATAGGTGGGATTTCAAAAATTCCTCACTCTCCATCTTCTTTTGATGAAACACAGATTTGTTGTCCCCAACCTCATCTTTCGCCATTTTATCCCTTCCATTTTTTCAGCGACTTAGTAGTTGATTGATGTGACGGAGATAGCAGTGGCAGAAGAAAAACAAGTTCGCACAGTGGTTGACAAGGCTAAGTCATTCAAGCTTGAGTTCCACCGTTGTGCCTCCACTCTATGAAAGTTCCATTCACTGCCTAGGCATCAACACCATGAAAAACCTTTGTTGCATCGTCACCGTCGTCAATGCCACCAATTTCTGCAAGGCCTTGACCATGTGAACACCTCCATTAATGACTAGAAGTGGCTGTGAATGAATATGCTTCCTTACCAAAAGATAACTTGAAATTTGTTGAAGTTTTCAAGATTCAATTTCCATGAGGAGATTTGTGTTGCAATGTGATTGATGATTGAAAGTGTGCTAGAGAGACAAAGCACGCGAGGAGAGAGAAGAAAATGACACGAAACATTGCAAAATTTTATAATCCAAACAAGTTATTTTTGTAATTGATTGGAATTTAATTGCTTTCAATTAAATTACTATGCATTTAAAATTCTCTGCCATGTGAAAATTCCTCATCCAAAACACAGGCTAAAGCTTGTTCAATTCCCTTCTCACGTTTTGTTTTAAAAATTGTTTTCTAAAACAATATTACACTACTGAGCTATCAACTTTTCATCAAACATTTATTAAGTTTGGAAAATTATTTTCAAAATAAGTTTTAAAATCCAGAAAACAAAAACAGTTGAAAGATGTTTTCTTTAAATACTCTGTTCAAGAACAAACTTTTGAAAAACAGAATGTGCTCAATATACAAACACTTTCAAATGTGTTTAGGGAACAAACAAATTTAAAAAAACATAAAACTGTTTTTAAAAACACTAAACAAACAAGGTCTTACTCTTTGAGAATATCTTTGAGCACGGTGCTTTTGCCAGCACCCATACCTCCACCCATTAAGAGAAGCACTGGACTCCTATCGCTATGAGCTACTGGGGCCATCACCTCTGTGCATCGAGAGTCATCACTTGTAGCTACTCCCATTGCTTTCATCTCCTCTACTAATGTATTAAAAACTCTAGCTACCTTCAGATTCTTGGCAAGTCTCTCGAACCTTTGTTCCCTGTGCAATGAATAGTATTTACCTCAGAAAAAAGAGATGTTGAACCAACCCTTTCAAACACAATTTTTGGTTCTCTGAAAACATTGATAAATTGTAAATCATTTAACTATCCATTAGTATAATTCCAACTATGGAACCATTTGCATAGTGGCACCATTTAAGGGGATAGAAAATAACATCTTATTGTTATTGTTTCATTCTTATGTATCATTAACTTTTTGTAGAATTTCATCATGCTAATAATTTGAACAAAAAGCATTTGAAGAGCGGTTTTTAACATTTCTTCTTTGGGAAAAGAAAAACTAATATAGGAAGACATATATATAAGTCAAATTTGGATTAGATTCTAGCTTATGAAAACTTGAATGGTAAAATCTTTATATACAATAGGTTTTTAAGATATATAAGAATAATGAATCAAGGTGCTTATGGAAGCTATTGATGTAGAAAAGCGAGGTCACAAGAAAATGGCAGGTTAATCGACAATTTCTCTTATCACCTATTATGTCCTCCTGTTCCTGTTACAAAACACCTGATCTCAGTCAACTTTCCAAAGATGGTTTATCTTTTTGCATGTTTGGAAGTAAGGTGAAAAAATATGTTTGAGGCAAAAATACTTTTGCAAAAGGATCTTGATCATTGTTTTTATCCATTGGATTAGGTTGCAACACGTGTCTCTGTAAACCGAACATGCACTTAGTATTCTTAGAGAACAATATATAGAAATACACACCTAGTTGCTGCCATAACTATGTTCTTGAGGTTCTTTTTTGGCTCATTTTCCGAGGTCAATACCTACAAAGCCAAAAAAGCATAGTTTTACCTAGTATTGATGTATACACAAGCCATTTTAGATTAATTATTATATGACTATAACACCCCAATACCTGACTCATAATTAGATCACCATAGTTCCAATAGAAACCTAAGTAACTAAGAATGCATCTCTCAAACTCCTCTACGAGCTTCACATAAAGTGAATCAGCATCTGGTTCATTCTCAAAGAAAGCGTATATATCATCTTCAAATCCCTCGTATTTCCTTATGTATTCAGAAGCCAATCTACATAGATGAGGACAACTTCTCCTATCTTTGAACCCCATTTGCCTAGCTGCAACAAATCAGATAATTTTGCATTAGGAAAATGCTGAATAGTAGGAAACTATGCATATTTTATTCAAGCCAATTCAATTGATATTGTTTCAAAAAGAGCACACCATTTCCATCTTAATCTTCCAAATGATGCATTTTTTATATTTGTCACCGTATGCTGATCCATGCGTTTAATTGAAAGAAAAAAAAATTGAAAAGAATATGTTATTACCTACGTAATGGGAAAACCTTTCAAGCTTTGGGACGTGACCTGCGCGTGACAATCTTATACGTGGGATGATCTTTCGATCTCTAGTCTGTTTCAGACCAAAATGGAAGACCACGACAAATATCAACCCAATGAAAGTGGCTACGATGATCTGAGTAAAACTGAATTTGGCATCATCATCTGAACAGGATTGAGCTATGTTAGGGGTGAAAGTCATCGTAATTTTATTCACATTGCATGAGGAATTAATTTAATAAATAAATAGAGATAATGTATATCAAAAGATGCCCATGAGACTTGAATTATTTTCTGACTGTTACCATTCTGCATATCTTCCATAAATCAAACACCCAGAGACCACAGGATCGGTAATGAAGGAGAAATTTTGTGTCTTTTGATTTTGTCTTTTCGTAGATTTGATTCTGTGGTCGTTTGATGAAGTTCTTCATTCCTTTGTCCTTTGTCGACATTAATAGTTATACAAAACACATTTTTTTAACACACATATATTTTCATTTTTTATAATTTATTAAAACTCATGGAATTATTCAAATTTCACTTTTTTTATTATAAATTAACAAGTTTTATTCATAATTTACAAGTTTAAATAAATTTTAGTTAATAATAAAAATATGTTAAAAAACATACTATTATCCTTCATCATAATAAAATTTGATTAGATTAGTTCATAAAATTGACACGTGATATGCACGGTTTTGTATATTATCATTTGTCTTAGTAGTCACACGCATATGAAAACGAAAAATATTTGCTCCATTGTTGGACTAATATACAGATTATTAAGTTATTTTTTTAATACAATTTTATTTTATTTTATTTTTGGTTAATTCTATATATGCTGAAATCAAAACTATACCGAACAAAAAGAAAAGGTTGAAACAGATGAATCCAATAGGCATTTGATGTACTTCAAGCATGTAATGCCAGGAATCAAGTTCTGATCACCACATGGTTCCTTATAAGAGCATAACACTTATTGCATTGAACGTATATGCTTAAGAACTTTTGTACTTGAGAGTCAGAAATCGTTTAATTAAGGATCAAGTAAACGATTTTCTAAATTAAAATCACAAGGTTAATTTTAATCTGATTCTTCGTGGCTACGGATAAGATCATAAAGTACAAAGATAGGAAGGTAACCAAGCTTGATCAGGACTACCGGACTACGGACTTAATTAAGGCTAGTTATGTGATTAAATACTTTTCATGTATAATGTTTTTTCAAGTTTCTGGGAACATATACAATAAAGAAACTTTGTGATAGTGCTTAACTTTCTCTACTTTTACTTCATCTGTATAACAACCATTTAATTTGGTCTTTGTATGAACTGTGCTTTATTTTTCATCTTCAGCTAAGAACTGATTTAAGGTCTGTTCTTACCTAGTTTTGAACTGACTAGTGACTACAAATTTACCCTTAGAGGTGCCGGTTCTATTTCCATAATTGGTGAAGCATGCCAAGCAATTAATATATATATATATATATATTTGCCTGAGGATTGATTTGTTTTACAATTTAACACTGAATAAAGAACTTTGTGCTCATTTTCGTGTTTGAGACTGACTCACATTCCCCTCAACTTTTATGTATGCATGACAAAAACAGGGGAAGAAGGTGGAGAGAGAGAGTTATTGCTATAATTTTCTATATGACCATGCCATGCATTATTCTACATTTGGGGGGCCCTTATATACGTAAATTTACGAGGAGATTCTTTCTTGGACCATATGATTATTAGGACTCCATTTCTACACCCATGTTTCTTGCTTGCATACACAGGACTTTCGTTAACAACAAGAATTGTTTGCACAAAAATAAATGATTTTCTATTCCAACAAAGGTCAGAATGAATTTTATTATTAATAGTCACGTTTTTGGTACCTATTTTTGTTCGAAGCAAGAATATTCACAACATGAGGATTTGCCATAGCAAAAATTTGATCAGTCTTTAGCAGATCAAGTTAGGATATTGGATTTTATTCCTTCCTTTTTTTATAACGCTCTATTGGCAGAGACTGTTGTTCAATCGTGTTTCCTTGCATTTTTAGTGCTCCTCAGGGGTTGTTGTCCCTTTTTATTCATAATAAAAAGATGTTTTACAATTTATATATATAAAAGGATTTGCTAATACATTCATATCATTTTTTCAATATGAATATATCAGCAATCAACACCAAGATTATTCGATAGAAAAATTAATCATTTCTTTTGTTTTTTTTTAAATTTAATGTAGAAATATAATAGTAATTTAATCTTTAACTTTTTAAAAAATAAAAAACTCATTTCGCTCTTTTCCCACTTTTTTTTTCTCTCCTCTCTCACGCCTCATCCCATTAAATTTTCAAATTCTTCTCTATCGCTTTCAAGATCCTTGTAAATTCTTTAGATATTTCTACACTAAAAAAAGAAAACAGAAACACTCTTAATCATGTTCTCGGATTGAGCGTGGAAGCAAAAATGCATGAAACAAAAAAGCAAAATTATTGAAAAACATTTTTTAAAACAAAAGAGTTTAAATGGATCAAAATGGTCAATCTTGGTTTTACTGCAATTCAAATATCTAACATTGCAGCATAAGTAGAACGAGCAGGACGTGGAGGTGTTGAAGAAAATGTTTCGAACTTCAAAAGCTGCAACCGAGTGAACACTTAATCTGATTAGGGAAATTTGTTTTTGAATAATTATGCTTCTTTTTCACGCTTAATCTGATTAAGAGTGTCTTTTTTCTTTCGTTTCCTTTTGTCAGTATAAGGAATACAGAACATTTTGTTACAATGGTGTTGAAAGAAGAGAACTAGAATCTGGAAATTTAATGGAGTGATTGCTGAGACGAAAGAGATGACAGAGGAGAGAGAGAAAGAAATAACTGGTTTTGGAAGAGGGTCTCGCCATGGTTTGGAACTTCGGGTATACGTATAAGCATATATGTACCTTAAAAAAAAAAAACATATATGTACAGAACGTGGAGACTAAGAATGTATGGAGGGGGGAAAAGTTGCAAAGCATATAATTAAATAATTGATCAACTGGTGGTTAAGAAGATATTCTAAATGTAACATACATAAGTACTCAGTGTTTTGATTTCAGAACAGAAGAGGAAAAACAATGACTCTATGAAATCAGCACATGTTTGTTCCCTCTGTAGATATAGAAATAGAAGCCAGTGGGTCAAACTTCAGAGATCTTGCTGCAGGACTTGTTGAATGTATAAAAACTGTCCTTTTATTGCTTTTTAATTTTTATACGCAATTCACTAGTTGTAAGTGAACCATCCGGTGTTATTTCAATTTAAAATGAAATTGAGTCAAATTCAAATTTCTATATTTTAAGTTGGTGGGTAGCGACAGTTTGGAAAACGCTTCTTGAACAAATAAACATGAGAGATTAATACTATACATTTCATACAAAAAAATCTGATAATTAATTTTTTTGTCCTTACTATCATATGATACCTGTTAATTGCTTAAGTATCAGATTCCTAAAATAAATATATATATTTTAATAAATGTTAGTAACAAGAGAAGTAGTAATTTCGGATTTTGAAAGGATGAAAACCAACAATAATTTTTGTAGGGGTTAAAACTAAAATTCACTCATTTTACAATATTTAAGTCAGTAATTTTTTATTTTTTGATATTAAAGTAAAAGATTTTTTTACAGGAACCAAATTTAAAATTCACTCATTTTATAAGAACTAAAAATATATTTTTTTACAGGTAGGAAAATGTTTCGTGGATACTTATGGAGAAGTTTATGTCAAGGAGAAAAAATAAATAAAAGAGAGAAAATGATAACTAAATTATATGGCATGTCAAGAAGGAAAAGGAGTATAACCTAGGTATTTTTTTAGTGTCAAAATTAATATAGAAATAACAAATATAAATAAGAAGAAAGAGATAAAATAAATAAATAGTTTATTTTGGGTCAGCCAAAAAAGAGATATCATTAAATATACTGGTAGTACCACAAAATACATGAACATAAAATAAATAAATAGTGTCAACCAATTAGGTGCAATGTTAGGGTGTAAAATAAGTCTCATCAAATTATTGTGGACATGAAGTCTTTTATGGTGGATTTCCACCAAGTCATTATTGAATATGTTAAGGACATCTCCACAGTATAGTAAAACCTGTCTGTCCCAAAAATCTACATCACGTGAAGGAATACACGAGTAAAGTTTTCAGAGGAGGCGAACATGAGATTTTGTTGGGGGTGGCGATGGCAACAGTTGTGCCGGCAATGCTCGTAGAATAAAGCTTTCTTGATGTAACTCCAAGAGCAATGGAAAAATCTAACACCAAACAAGCCCAACAAAAAGAATTCGGGATGGAATCATGACCTCAATGCATATGATAAGAAATCATGTTGGGAACCGACCTTTTAGGAGTGTTTCAATTATTGCCACCTTTGACAGAATTTATTAATCCTAACATTTTTTGAGGTAGATACAAAGAGAATTTATTAATTTGCCTATTGTCCTGAAAACTGTGTAACATTAATCACTTCAGGTCAAGATGGTAAATCCATTAGTGTATTATTTGTCAGGTTGTCATTCGTGCATAATTATTGAAACATTATAGTTTGTTTTAGAACATTGAAAAAAAAATGATAGTAACACGGTTATTATTTTTAGCTGAGATAATTATATGGTCAATGGTTGTTAATGTTTGTCATAATTTTTCTTCTTGGCCGACAGTGTTTGTCATAATCATTGCTAAGCTTCATCATCGCAAATGTAGGATCACTTTCTTGAATAACTCCATAGCATACCGCCATACCCGAATCCTCTGCTCAGCCATTTCAAGCAGTGGGGCTTTGCTTCATGTTTCCTCATTGCTTTTATTGGCAAAACTTGAACTCTACAATTCAGGTAACAAAGTCCTTTAATGCCAATAGCTTACAAGACAGCCTGATTAGAATGTCTAAAATGGCCTTCTATGCCCACACTGAGTTTATCAGTAAATTTTGCATCTTGGGTGTTTCTTTACACACATAAAATAAAATAAAATAAAAACTGCTTGCTATCGGGGTTTCTTTGTGCTTCCTTCCAAAAAAATTAAGAAGGACATGCAATGCAACTTAAGCCTGAAAGCTTGCTGCTGCTGATAGCAATTATTAATATTACAGAGAAAATTTAGCACTACTTAAAAAAAAATACAAAACGGATAAGATGATGATGGCTATTTGCTGATTTATGTGGATTAAAAGGAGCTTAATGATTTGACCTATGTTAAAAAAAATCTGTAAATTATCAAATCTTTGTATTACTCAGTAACTTGTGTCAAAAGAAGATTTTTTTTTTTTCTTTTTCGGGTAAAATGTAACGTCTTGTAGGCACTCACCAGATAGCCCAGAAAGAAGTTCGCAGTAACAAATAAGCTGCAACAGCGGAAGAAATAATGCAAACTAGTTCAGTGGGCCTTGTTACTTGTGACGCGAATCACGACCTACGTGATCGTTGGGCATTGTTATTGACACCTCTTTTGCTATTTAATCCCTCCAACTTTTCGCTTTTATTTATTCATTTTTTTGACAAAAATACAAGTTTTCATTATGTTCATTTTTTTCTAAAAAAACATAACAATAAAACCTTTCTTCCGTTGTGAATTCAAACTAATACACAACAAACATAAGTTCATATTATGTTAATTTTTTTTGTATTAAAAAGTTTACATAACGAAGATAAATATCCGGTAACATGAATGTCCTTGTGTATTTTGAATTCACACCAATCTAGTTATCATTGTGTTAGTTTCTTAAAAAAAAATTAAGGTTCCATTTGAGGTGATTTCTCATTTTTAGTTTTGAAATTTTTATAAATCAAAATCATATTTAGTTTTAAGTTTTGGTTTATTCTTTATTTTTAGTTTTTGAGAAGATGTTAGAAATTGAAGATAAATAAAATGAGTCAACTGTTTTATCTTATCTCGATCTATTATGAAATAATGACAGTGGTAGAAGTAGCAAAATAGGAGTGACAACGATGACGATGGTTGCAATAATAGTGATGTCGATGAAAATGATGATAATGGTGAGATGGAATAGGGGCGGTGACGATGGTGATGATAGTGGTGGTATGGTGACGGTGATGATAGTAGCGGTTGAATGGTGATAATTGTGTTTTAAAACCTAGACCAATCCAATTGGTCAAATCGACTTAATCGCGACCCTGAAGTCTGGCCGAGTCGAGTTGTTTACTGGATCAACCATGTATTGGAATTAATGCAACTTGGTATGACCTGCTTAGGTTTGCAATTAAACTAGTGACCCACTGATTGAGCTTGAACACGCCTAAGGGAGGAAACACGTTGGGTCATGCGGGTCAATTAAGGTTAGGTATAAAGTTTTATATATTTTTAATATAAATCGGATCATCCAGGTCAATTAGTGACCAGCTGGTTCGACCATTGATCCAATACCTTGATCGGGACAATCATCAATTTGATTTTTTAAATTATGGGTGGTGGTGGGGGTGGACTAGTGGTAATGACGACAACAATAACGATGGATACAGTGAAAAAGTGGCGATGATAACGATGAAATAGTGATAATGATAATGATGACGTTAACTATGGTGGAATGACAGTGGTGACAACGATGGTAGGATGGAATAATGGTAGTGATGGTGGAGGCGACAATAATGGTGATAATGGTGGCAAAGGTGAGGTGTAATGGTAGTGGTGATAAAATGGTGGAGGCGATAATGGTAATGGTTATGCGACAGTGCAGTGGTGGTGGTCGTGGTGGAATAGTGGTGGTATGGTGATGGTGGTTATAAGGTGTTTTTTTAAAACTAAAAATCAAATTTACAAAAACCTTTTTTTCTTGATTTTAATAATGAATGTGAAACTGTTTTGAAATTGAGTTAAAAATCAATTAAACTTTATTTTTGTCAAACACATTTTATTTTGAAAATTGTATTTGAAAATCAAAAATAAAAAACTTACAACCACCCCAAATAAGACTTAACATAACGGAAACTTGTTTTATGCAAAATTGAATAAAAAAAAGATATTGTTGTTGTTTCATTTTGGTTGAGGGGTTTAAATAACAACTATAATGTTAATAGTTATAATTAATAGCGATACCCACGATCTTCTTAAGTATATTGGAGAAAGAATCCACCAAGAAGAAAGACACATCCTATGTGATTAAACATATATTAGGGGTTTAGATAAAAAAAACAGTAAGGGGCTTTTTATTCCGAAAATTAGTTTTTGATTTTTTTTTATATTTTCAGATGTTAATTTATAGAATATAAAAAATAAGGAAAATGTAAAATAAGTAAATAAATAATGTGTTACAAGAAAAGAGTGTAAAAAGTGAAGCTCCCTCAGCTCCCTCCACCCGTCGCCCTATCTATCTGCTAACTTCAATACCAGGGCATTTCCCTTACATGTTGCTGAAAGCCCCTCTCTTTTACGACATTTATAAAGAAATTTACCCAAAAAAACTACAGCCAAAACATGTTCCTTTATTTATAGTTTTCCCCGTCAAGTTGAAGAAGACTCGCCCCCGAGTCATTAGTGTTTTTTTCACCATAATAAGGAAAAAATTAGAAACTTTCAATGTTTCTAAAACCTCAAACTCAGCTGGTAGTTCAAACTTGGATGAATTATAAATGTCCAAAACAATAGATAGAAATATCATAAATAAAGCCATTGCAACACCAATCAAAGGAGTAATATCTCACCTTGGAGCTACTTTATCATATTTTAAATTTAATGGTTTCAATAAATCTCCTACAAAACTTTGTCTTGGACTAAATTTGGAATTATCTTTAATAATTTGTGTGATCATAAATATTATTTTTTATTCATTTAGATTTGTTGACTTTGTATACCATTTCACTATAAATATAAGAATTTTTTCTCATAGATCTATTATGATTTTGAAACTTTAGAATTATAATAATGAAAACAACAACCCTAATTGTTATCTCTATATCTGATTTACTTGTAAGTTTTACTGAATATGCCTTATATATTACCTTTGGGCAACCCTTGTAACAACTAAAAGATCCATTTGAAGAACATGGGAACTAGTTGAAGTAATAAACCCTCTATATTGGATGCTCATTACTTCAATTAAGATAATAAAAAATTATTTAACCTTTTTTCATAAGAACTTTAAGGAGTTTTCTAACAAAATAGTGAAAAAATAATTCTTAAAGTTGACACTAAGAAAAATGTATAAATCAATGTTTTCATAAATTTGATTGTGATTTAGAATTATAGCTTTCATACCTAATTATTGGGGCTCATTTCCCAACAAATTAAAATAAAAAGAATAATTACAATTGAAATAAAGATTTATCTAATTTTCGATGTAAAAATAAAAATTATGAAAAAGTCAAAACAAAACAAAAGAATGCTGGATTACCTATCTTTTTTGTAGTTGAATCTCCAAGTTTTTTAAATGAAACATAACGACAAGTTGACAAAAACTTTATATATAACGCGTCTTCTTGAGATTGTAAGGTATGTGATTGATCCTGCAATTTAAACCTATGAAGAACATCAAAATTCCCTTATCCCATAAATAGTCTTTTAAAATTAAAAGGATTTTATATTCTTTTCATTTTAAAAAAATTACACCAAATTATGTGAAAAAATATGAATAAAAACAATCTTATTTTTTTTTTTAAAAAAAACTAAGAATTCAATCTTACCATACAAAGTTAAAATTTACTAATTCAGTTTTAGATTCCATGACTTAGGGGGTGTATTGGGATTTTGAGAGAATATTTTGACAAAAACAATCTTGAAGATTTTAAAAGATTATGTGGGGTTGTATTGATTTTGTGGGATTTTAAAAGACTTTTTACAATCAGGATTCTTAACCCAAGATTTTAATGGATTTCTAACACAGATTTTTAAGATTTCAAAGTACTTTATAGATTTTTAAGATTTTGAAAGATTAATACATTTTAAACAAAAAAATAACGAAGTTACAAAAGTGAATGAAAAAGATGATAAATAAATTATAATGTTTGAATAAAGAAAATAAAAACGATAGAAATTTTAAACCTTTTAATAACAAAGTCATTATTGCCTAAAAAAATAATAACAAAGTGATTCTCACTTCATGTTCGCCTAATTATTAGCATTTCTCCACATATCTGAACTTATATTAGTCCTCCATATATTAGCATCTTCTCGTTCCTGCTCTTGTGTTTGAACAATGGGTTCATGATCATTGTCTTCGTAATTTGATAACACTGAAGATGAAGATGAAGACTCGTCAGTAGGTTCCACTGGAAATTCATCAGAACGACATTCTTTGCGAAGAAAATTATGAAGTGCTGCACATGCCAACACATGCCAACACAAGCTCTGCTTGTGCTAACATGCGCACTTAGGGCACATGTTAAGGATACTTCCAATAGTAACTATGTCTTAAAAACAACAATTTTTGACTTTTAAAAAAGTAAATTGCACAACTTTCAATACAAAATTTCTATACATAATACACTAACAAGTGTCTTAAGGGCACATGTTAGCATTTTCCATAAAAATAATACTCATATATCATAAAATCATTTAAAAAAAAACTATTAACAAAATAACAATAATAATAACACAATAACAATTAAAAAATTATTAACACAATAATAATAATAATAACACGCTGTCAAAAAAATAATAATAACACATTAATAATTAACATTTTAATAATAACACAAAAAAATAATAATAATAATAATGGACGTTGTAAAAAAACAAGTTGAAGAAGCAAAAAAAAAAAAGAGTTTTTTATTTTGATTTGCATATACAGTACTAAAAAAAAAGCAATATGAAATCTTGATGCATATCAATTGACATTCTTTTGATGCATATTCATTGCCTGGACGTTGAAAACAATATGAATACGAAATCTTGAAGCATATACAACACCCTTTTCTTTTGATTTGCGTAATATACATATAGTATGAACAATATTGACTATCGATTGCCATTAAAAAAATAGGTAAAATTGATTGAAAAGTTGTAAGAGAATGAACCTGGTAGGTTTGTGTCTTGTTCGGCAGGAGAAGAAAAAGTCTTTGGAAGATTATGAAAAGTCTCAAGGGTTTGAGTGAGATTGTTGGAGGAGTATTTTATCTGTATTTCTAACTAAAAAGTCTCTCAAAATCCATTCCACAAAAGAATCCATCAAAATCTATTTACTTTTGAATACCAAAAGACATTTTAAAAGTGGTAAGAAATCTCAATTGAATACCAACAGATTTTGTTGCCCTGAAAAAAAAAATCTTTATTGTCTTAATTGAATACCACAAGATTTGTTTATATTTTATAAAAGTCTTGATTGAATACCACAAGACTTTTTAATCATAAAAAAGTCTTTTAAAATTCTTTGAAATCTTAATCCAATACACCCCCTTAGTTTTATTTTTTAAAATCATCTTACAAATTTAAAATCATCTTTATGTATAAATTAGAATAACTATTTTAAATAAGTATATTTTTACGAGCCTTTTCCAATGAAAGTGTTTTTTTAAGAGTTTTTATTCAACGAGAGAGTTTTTATGAAACCTTCTTACTATTTTTTAAAACACATTATGAATAATTAAACATAAACTTGTATGACAATATAATTATTTATCATAAATCTAAAATATAATTTATAAATTTTAAAATATTTATTTATTAAAAAATTAAGTTATATAAAATAAAAATTTAAAATCTCTCTATATTATATATTATATGACAAAAACTAAAATATTAGTGGCTAATAAAGTTTCAATTATTTTGTTCTTCTAAGACAAAATTACACATTTTTTCACATAAAATGAGGATTTAAAAATCCAAACGAGAAAGGAAAAAAAAAAAAAGTAAGAAAGCGCCAAACTTGGATAACAACACGTGGCTGGGAACGAAATTATCTAATATAAATCCATCTTGTTTCCGGGCCTCTGTCTCTCTTTATTCTTCTCATCCCATTCTTGCAAAACCTAAATTCTGAGCGGCTCCATATCCGTCACTTATCTCACCAACCATGTAAGTTCCTTTAAACCACTACTCTCAACTACTTACAACCCTAATTTTTCATATTACTCTCTCTGCCTCATCTCCCACACTATCATTTCTGGGGCTTTTGTGTAATTCTACACGTTCTCATTCACGAGCACACCAGATTCAAGTTTGTTTTTGAAATTTCGAAAATTTGGGATTTTCCATTGTGTTTTCATGTCCAATCCGAAAGGCAATTTTCTGTTTTTTTTTTTTTTTTTTGTTATTTCCTGATTTTCAATTTCTGTCTAAAATGTTGTTATTTTTGCAGAAAATATACTCATGGCCGAGCACGGTTTTGATGGACATGATGTAGGATATGTGCCTGAGGACCCTAATTTTCCTCAGAATCATTCTGATGAACATGATGTAGGGACTGTGATTGATAGCTCCGGATTTCCTCACCTGCTACCTGATGAAGATGATGCAGGCAATTTGATGGAGGACGCCAATTTTCCTGAAAATGATTTTGTTGGGCATGAACATGATGTTGGAGGTTTGGCTGGGGACGCGGATTCTCCACCGGAGGAGCATGTTGAGGAAGTTCATGGTGCTGGAGATGTGCCTGAGGATTTTGATTCTCTGCCGAAACAGGGATCCGAGATTGATTCGAAGGGAAATGAAATAAAAAAGTGGCCGGGATGGCCTGGAGAGAATGTCTTCAGGATGTTGGTTCCAGTGCAAAAGGTTGGCAGTATTATTGGCCGAAAGGGCGAGTTTATAAAGAAAATCACAGAAGAGACTAAGGCGCGAATTAAAATTCTTGACGGTCCACCTGGAATCTCAGAAAGAGCAGTGAGTTTCGATTTCTCTGTTATTTTATGTATTGAAGGATGGCCTTGGATATACATCAGTGTCTGTTTGAAGAATATGATGCTTATTTATTATGTTTATCTCCTTGGTGCTTTGAATACGATTAAGCATACCTTTACTTCCATCATGGTTACTTTGGACTAATAGAGCTATATATTTTTGGGAATCATGTAATACCTAGTGATTCAATATAGAAGACTTTTACTTGGTCAAACAAACTTCTTATATAATTAATCATGTGCTATGATAAAAAACATGTAAGATATTTACAAACACTAGTGGAGTAATTTTATTTTTTTAAAAAAATACAGTTGTCAAGGGAGTGAAACAAAAAATGTTTAAAACGAAACAAAATACAATAATAAATTATCAAACTGATTAAATATACACAAAAAAAGGAGATGTCTTTTGTCTCGGTAACCAAATGGATATGTGCAGGTTGTCAAGCAAATATGAATGACCAAAGTGGCTTCAAATTGAAGAGCCAAAGTTCAAGTTGCAGGGAAACAGCTCCAAGTGATGAAATGTTGTGTGTGTTAACAATCAGAAATAGTTTGTGCAGACTTTGATGGCAAGAGGCTTTCACTGTACCTGGTAACTTCAGAACTCAGGTCGATTGGTGTCTTGCCACACTCCCTGAAACTATTTCCTTGAAGAACTCCTAAACTCAATAAAATGATAAAAACAAGAAAAAAGACAGAAGAAACTATTAGATGAAGTTAGGACTCAGGAGATAATGTCATTGACACTTATAAACCTGAAATTTATCTTGATCCATCTATCTAATTAGTTGGGTGGCAGCTGCCCAGAATTGGAATTGGTTGCTAATCCATTGAAACAGACATTTACAGGGTCCAAGGAATTGAAATGAAATTAAAACACAATGATTTTTCTTTGCTAGTATCACAATTTTGATGAACAAGTATGTTTTTGAACATTGAGATGGATCAATTAATTGTTTGCTTTAAAATCTGAAATATGATCAACTGATCAAGTATGCTGTTGGTATTTTTGCTATCTCATGATTTTGTATTTGGTGTTTCTGAATTCTCTTTATTTGATGCTTTTGAAAGGTAATGGTTTCTGCAAAAGAAGAGCCAGATTGTCCCATACCACCTGCTGTTGATGGTTTGTTAAGGGTTCATAAGCAAGTTATCAATGTTGATCGTGACCTTGCAGATAGTGCATTGGCTGCTGGGCGATCAGTTGTTACCAGGCTTCTAGTGGCGGATACTCAAGCAGGAAGCTTGATTGGGAAGCAGGGATCAACCATAAAATCCATTCAAGATGGCTCTGGTTGCACTATACGTGTTCTTGGATCAGGTTTGGTCACTGCTGTTGTATATTATTTTTGGGTATTGTTGCTTGTGTTGGCAACCAATTATCAATAAATATTCTTTTAATCACTTTTTTCTGGAGGTCTTTTATTTGGGTCTTTTTAGGCATATTCTATGTTACATTCAATCATTGTTATTGCATATCTGTCACTAGATCTATTCGTTCCAGTTCCCCTAGTTTTCACTTTTCATACCTGCTATTCTTTACTTATTTGAAGAGTTACTGTCAAATGCCGCACTTTTTTATTAGCTTGTACTTGGCACTTTTTTATTAGCTTGTACTTGATGAACAATTATACAAGAAAAACGATTTACCCTATTTTGAATTAAAACTACTGGACTGTTTTGTAAATTTTAATTGTGCCCAAATAATGTATTGTTTATGTTTAAACAGAAAACCTGCCAATATTTGCTTTGCGAGATGATAGTATTGTTGAAATACAAGGGGAATCTGCTGGTGTTCACAAGGCAGTTGAACTTATTGCAGTTCATTTACGCAAGTTCTTGGTTGACCGCAGCATAGTAGGAGTTTTTGAAACGCAGGCAAGCCCCCTCTTTTTTATAAAAAAATTTGTTTCTTCAAAGTTAAAAGATTTAAATTCAGAAGGGGTTTCAAGGTTTCTTTCAAGTCTCTTGGCTTTTTTTTGTCAATATTGTTTGTGTTTCAGCAATGTTTTAGTGTTCTTTTTTTATACAAGTTTCTTTGCTTACAATTCTCTGCGTGATTTTTTTCCTTGCTTCTTCCAAACTTTAGATGCAAATGTCAGATGTTAGAGTTAACCAGAATTTGCCACCGCATCAAAATTGGGGTCCTCCTCCTCAAGGGTTTCCTGCTCCTGCTGGTGGTGGTGGTGGAGGAGGACCTGCTTTTGCACCTAATCATCAATATATGCCACCTTCACATCACTATGATAGTTATTATCCACCTACTGAGTTGCCTCCCATGGACAAACACCTTCATCAAGGTCCACCACCTGCCTATGCAAGGGATGCTTCTATGGGAATTCATTCATCAAGTGCACAACCACAACAATCTGTTGTAACTAAGGTGTCGTCTTTTGCCCAACTTGAGAATGCTTGTAGTCATAGAGACTCTTATTCACTTTCAAAGCCTTTTGTTTTATCACAAGTTCATGTAATTTTCTCTGTACTGTGTAGGTCACACAGCACATGCAGATTCCTCTTACATATGCAGATGCTGTTATAGGAGCATCGGGCACAAATATCAGCTATATACGTCGTGCTAGTGGAGCAAGTATTACAATTCAGGAAACAAGGGGTGTGCCAGGGGAGATGACTGTTGAGATAAGTGGGACTTCTTCTCAAATACAGGCAGCCCAGCAGCTGGTTCAGGTATTTGATTTTAAAGTTAAAAGCACATCTTGTATTGCTACCTGTATCGTTGTTGGCAAAGTGTTAGTCTATGGTGCAGTCATTGATTTTGTCGGTGCTGGTGCACCACGTGACACGAGCTGTTGATTTTAATTTGACTAATTGAATGATTATGTGATTTATACATGGAGATTTTAATCCTGACAAACATACTACACCCTAAAACCATTTGCCTCACTTCTCTGGTGCCAACCATGTTTATGATTGATAGTTCATCCACTCCACTAGCTGCTACAATCCATATTCCTGCTGTTGAAACTCCTTTTTAGTTGTGATACTTTTTGGATCTAAGACAATAAATTGACAAATTTTGGTAAGGAAACAGTGATCTAATAGGTATCTGTTTGCTGAAACTTTGAGAGACAGTGACTTTGTTGGTAAATCCATCTCCATAAAGACTCCTGGCTTTATTGGACACAATTCCTGCTATAAAACATTAATTTATACAATTGCTCAAGTCATTTGTTTCTCCAATCTCTTGCATATATCTATATGTGCTTCCTGCCCATTAATTTCAAACACAATTACACCAGAAATGACTGTAATTATCATTCATTTTTATGTCCGCTCTTGCTATATTTTTTCCTTTCCTTTTTAATGGTAGTATTGATGACATAGGACATACAAATAATTTGAGCATATCCTAGGAAGGTACAGAATATGGTATTGAAACTAGCAGTTGTTGGAAAGGTGCTTTTTGTTGGTTTAGTTTATCTATCTGAAATGACCACAATCTATTTGATGCAGAATTTCATGGCTGAAGCTGCAAGTGCGACACAGGATCCTATGGGGGGATCAGTCAGCCAAGGTTACAGTGCCTATCCAACAACTGCTCCAGTTTATGCTCCTCCACCCACTAGCGCTGGTGGTCATACAGGCCATGCGCCTTCTGCAGATTATGGCCCCGTATATGGTACCAATTATGGGTATTAAGATGCTTCATTTAATTTTGGTCAAGGAGCTTTGTGTAAACAATATACTGTAAACTTTACGTTCTTATAGTATTTCTTTTTTCTTTTTTATTTTTGGCTAGTAGGTTATCATACTGTTGGTCATCCTGTTTTGACTTCATTTATCAAACGATTCGATTTTTCTAACCTATGCACATAGCGTAAATCCACTATGTATGATTCTAACTATATATTTCTCTTAACGAATTTGTTGATCTTAATTAAGATTTATGTTAGACATTTTTTTTCTTACACCTTTTAACTAAATTTTTATTTTTTCTCTAAACTTTAGCGCAGGTTCCTTGCCTAAATCAGTTTCCACGTATTGAAATATATTTTATATTTTTATCTGCACTCTGTTCCAGCTATAATAAATTCATAGATGCTTCAGTTTCATTTCAACAGACACAGGCTCTCCTTCAGTCCTTCCTATTCTTCTCGTCGCCATCATTAAATAGTAATCTAACTAATATAGATTTATTAACAGTGACTTTAAACTTTAAATAATTAATATTAGAAAAAAATACTACAAACAACCACAACGCACTCTCTTGATGGAACAAGTACAGCGCACAAGTCTAACATAGTAGCATCTAAATTTTAAGAAAATCGTTCGTAGAATGACTGGAGTAATAAAAATATGTTTGGTTTCAACATGAAGCTTCCCTGTCGATGATCTTGACGGGGAATCCACCTTCCATCTGGGAGGTCAAGAAGGCAAAGTAGTGAGGCTCCACCCCTTTAGCCATTGCCGGAACCACCGTGAAGCGCCTCAGAATCCCAGCCACCAACCTCTTCATCTGCATAAATGCCATTTCCTTCCCCAAACAAATCCTGGGACCAGCCTGAAACACCGGATAAGTGAACGAATCCCTTCCCACAAACTTCCACTTTCCCGTTTCAACCTTCTCCAACCATCTTTCTGGCTTAAACTCCGCCCAATCCTCGCCCCAAATACTCTCCATCCTCCCCATCGCATACACGTGATACGTCACCAACGTCCCTTTCTTCACCACCGTCCCATCCGGCAAAACGTCGTCGTCCACTGCTTCCTTCGAGTCCATCGACACCGGAGGGTAGAGCCTCATGCTCTCACACAACGCTGCATGGATGTAAACCATGTCCTTCACTTCATCGTACGCCGGAGTCTCTGGTTTCTCCATTATCTCCTTCAAAACCTCCTTCTCCACGCCCGGGTTCTTCGATAGTAGCCAGAAAAACCACATCAGCGCAGCTGACGTGGTATCCTTCCCCGCCAATATGAAGCTTATAACTATGTCAGTGACGAAGTCCTCGTCGGAGTGCCCCGAACTTAAGAACCGCGATAGCATGTCAACCTGTTCAAGAGATTCCTTCTCCTTCAGCTCCTTTTTCTTCTCTCTCACTATCTTCTTCGCGAAATCGCGCACTTCTTTCACCGCTATTCTTAGTCTCTTTTCCGAACCTATGTTAAGCAATCTCTTGATTTTCCACACTAACGGTAACGGCTCGCGGAACCGTTTGCTGCTGATCTCCGTCGCTTCTTCGTACGCTACTGCGAACTTACTCTGTTCAGTTGACGGCGTCAGGTACTCGGCGTCATACCCGAACGCGATTTTGCAGATGTTGTCGAACGCGAAACGTTGGAGGATGTCTTGGAAATCGAGGGTTTGGTCTTGTTGTGCTGCTGAAGCGAGGACGGGGACGAGACGGTCGGAGAGTTCGACATCAACCACGTGTTCGACGAATTTGCGGAGAGACTTAGTGTTGAATTCGTGGCTGGCGACTTGCCTCTGAAACTTCCAAGTGTTGCCGTCGGCGTTGAAGATTCCGGTGCCGAGGAAATCGGAGAGGTTGTTAATAAAGATGGAGCCCTTTATATAGTTGGAGAAACGGGTCTTGAGAATGTGCTCTACGGTGGCGGGGTTGCCGGTGATGACTTGGCGGCTGCCCAAGGGGCGGTGGAGGGTGAAAGTGGCGGCCGGTGAGATTTTGACGATATCGGATAGCCACTGGATACGGCGGTTACCGACGCCTTTGAGGTCTAAGTAGTGACCAATAAGTGGGTATGGCTTTGGGATGGTGGTTATGCTTGCCTCTTTCTTTTTGGAACCTGAAGACGAGAAAAAGAAGAACAGAAGCACTGGGAAGATGAATAAGAGGAAGAAAGGTGCTAAAAGCTGCAAATTCAGAAGTATGTTCTCAATCATTTTCCTGACTTCTGAATGAGAGTATCAACTTTGTAGTGGGAGATGTTGATCTTCAGTTGTAATTTGTAGGATGGGATGTGATCATGTTAAGGAAATTCTCTTTATATATAGTGCAACGTTGGAACGTACGAATCCGTAGAGACTAAGTATTTGTATTGGTCAAAATTGATTAGTAGGTAAATGAGCAGTTCAATTCTGCCACGATGCATAATGGGTGATGTCTGGTTGCGTTGACTACGCTAAACCTATGGTCAGCATATTTCGTTTTGAATGAAGACGCTTCCTCTCTCTTTCTCTGTTTTTTCTTCTAGTTTGACAAGTAGGCCCAAGTGAACCCAGAATACCCATTGCCTTGCGTCAGCAAAATCTTCACCTTTTATTGTTCCTTTTTTTTTTCTTTTTTTCTTTTCCCTGTGATTTATGATGTGTGGTGATTTATGAAAGTCTCCACAATTAACTAAAACGCCCTAAAATTCCTAAAATATTTGTCTTATTTTTAACGTAAAGAAATTTAAAATTTAAATTATAAAAATATATTTAGGTTTGAATTCATCAAAACTTAGTTTCAGACTACAAAATCACATTTTAATTGTGTGAAGATAAAAAAGAAATAATTTTTTTTACAAGAATTAAATACGAGTTCTGAATATTTTATAAAAATGAAAAATATATTTTAATTTTTGTGGTGTAAGTTTTAATAATTTTTCTTTATTTATGATATTAAGTTATATTGAATAATAAATTAAAAAAATTATTATTTTTTACTAAAATTAATATAATTAAATGTGCTTAACTAATTTTTTTTAATTAAATTAAATCATTTTTTTCCTTATATAAGGACAATACTGACAATAGTAATCTCTATATCCATATCACCCTCTGTTCAAATGCATGGCACATGCCATAATTATTCAAAGGACACATTGAACTCTGATCAAGATGCACGTGTGTACAAGGGTTTCTAATACAATGACACAAGGATAATGCATGCATAAACCTAGGTTTACCAACAATTAACCTTCATTATCTTTTCCACACTTGTCAAACAATAAAATGTATGTTCATCACCAATAACTTGACACATGCACATGTATGCATGAGAACAATAATGTACACACATACAAATCATTTTTTTTTCTTTCAAGCGGAGATCAACTAAAAACAACCCGTAATTAGACTATACAATGCCAAAACATAGTATTTAGATCACTATGGGTCTCAAAGGCCGAAGGTATCGCCACTTACACGTGGCAATCCACAAAGTCCAGCTTTCTCAGACCCTTTAATTAGAGTCTTAACAAGTATCATTACGTTTTATTTTTAAATTTTCTATAAGTACTTAAGAGATGTTTGCAGTGCATTTCAGTTTAATTTTTGGCTTAAAAATTATTCTAACCAAACATAAAAGAATAAGTGTGATTGGATTCAATTTGAATGTAATGTGAAATTTAAATCAAGTCAATCCAATCTTTATGATTTAATTTGAATTGATTTTGGCGATATTAAAAATTTGTTAATAAATACTAAAAAAATGTTTTAACAAATTAGCTAATAACAATTTCATGGAACCAAATTACCGTAGACCTTACTACACATTAGACTATTCTTGAAACTAATTATACAGAAACCAGTTCTATTAAAATATAAAAGAAGCAAAACTTATAGTTATTTTTTGGAGTTTGTATTCGAGGTCTGTTGAGGTTATAGGCTGGTCCGGGTGGTGCGTGGCCTCATTGAGATGCTTTCCTCCATGGGGCTTGCGATTAATAGCATATGTTGGCATGCAGGCAACATGCCTTTGATATTAATTAGGACTGTATAAAAATTAATTCGGTAAAAAAATAAAATTGAATTAATTTTAAATTATTTTAACCCATTCGATTTTATTAAAATACTCAAATTAGTTTGAAAATCAGTTTAAAATCAATCTAGTTTTGAAAAATTGATTTTAAACCAAACTAGTTTTTAATTAGTTTTAAATTGATTCGAGTTTAAATTGATTTTAAGAGTCAAATTAATTTTAAATTGATTTTTGAACTAATTTTTTTAAATGAAAATCACTTCAGTTAATTGAACTAATCTCATAAAAACAATTCGATTAATTGAATTGATTTGATAAAATAGTACACTCTTTATTTTCTTTAACTAATTTGAAAAAAAATCAATTCAATTTAAGTTCGATTATAATCAAATTCAATTCAAACAGATTTTTTTCACACCCCTAATATTAACCAATTAATCGTTATTACCTTTGAAAATTGGTCACTTGTTGGTTGGTGGATTCGTGTGAGCTGCTTCCCTCTCCATTAGATTCCTTTTCCTTGGCCGTGGTGCATTAATGATCCCATCCAATGCTGCAATTCTCATCCCTAATTTCTTTTGTAATTAATAGGATCATTTATTTCCATAGGTGGGTGGGTATAGAAATTTTTGACAGATGGCAATATTATGCCTGATACTTGTCCTCTTTCATGGGGGTGATACTTTATTTTTGGTCCCTGGATGTCAAAAAATAATCACTAACCAGTCCAACGCTTACAACTTGGAAGGGCTAGGAGATACACTATTCTCTGGGATCTGTTACCTTGTAACTGCAGTAGCCTGTAGGTACCTCTGGTACCATTATTAATACAATATATACATGAAAAAAAGGCTATGTTTGATAAAATAGCTGAAATATATATATATATATATATATATATATATATATATATATATTTTGCAGACGAAAAAGAATAATTATTTTTTAAAAGTGATTTCAGCAAACTTAAATATTTGCTTAAAGTTAAAATTTTAACTGAAATCTTAAAAGTTAGTTAGTAGTTGAAAGTTGAAAATTTATTTTATTGAATTTTAAATATTTAATAAAATTATCTATTATATAAGTTGACATATTTATATAATGATTTTATACAAAATTTAACTTTATACAGTCTACCCTTTGGCTAAACGCTAATTTACTTGATTGGATATATTATGTAGTAAGGGTCCACATGACGGAGCAAAACAATTTTTTTATTAAAAACATTGAAAACACAAATATAAAAAGGGACTCATTTGTGGTTACAAAAGGCCTAAACGAACATGCTGTTGATCAAATACGTACAAATTGTATACGTTAAGATCACCCAAACACAAACCATCGTGCATTTGTTTCAAGAAAACGTCCAATTTATTGTTTTTCTTCTAGAAATCTAAAAAATTCAAACTATCTTAAGACTAAAGTTATCTTGCTTTACAAGACACTGTACGTTATTCCTTCTTCTTGTTCTGCGATGCTTAAGAAGAATCTGAGCAGCCTAATTAACCTCCCAAAGTCTTGCCCAAGCTGCGAAGTAAAAGCACCAATTCTTTTCCAGTAAGTCGCACCAGAAAAAGGGTTATTTCTTTTGTGTGTTTTAGGCATGTCATCTCAATGCTTTTGCGTAGGGGATAAATATAATCCAGATTTCAGAACAACTTAAACAAAAGTTGGATATTCAGCCATTCTTTGAAATATAGGCATTCATTTTATTTTTCTACATGCGTAAAAACAAATTCTCTCCTTTTTATTTAACTTTTTTTATTAAGATGAGAAAAATGAGAGCAATCAATTTAATTAGCCGTGAATATGCAGTTTTTGTATAGGCTTAATTACGGTTAAATAGGAGAATATGCAGTTTTTTTATATAACAGTACTTCATATAGAACACTTAAATAGGAGAATATGCAGTTTTTTATAGGCTTAATTACGGTTTTATTCGTGAATTTGGGGTATGCTTTTTTAAGTACCTAAAATTTGAAAATATTTTTTTAGTTCTTGAATTTTAAAAAATTACTTCTTTTAATCTTTGACATAATAAATTGATACTTTTTAACGAGTTTTTAGTCTTTTTTTTGTTGTAGTTTTCAAATGCAAATTCAAGTAATTAAAAAATAAAAATTAATTTAAGATAATTAAAAATCATTACAAAATATCAATTTATTATGTCTGGAATTAACAAATGTAATTTTTAAAATTTAGAGACTAAAAAAAGTATTTTTAAATTTCAATAACTACAAAACATATATTCTAGATTTAAAAACTAAGACAGTAATTGAGTATTTTTTTATATTCAAAGAAAAAAAAATCAAACTCTTACAACAACTTTAAAAGTATAAAGTTACAATGCATCAATAACAATGGAAAGGTAACATAGAAACAAAAAAAGAAGTGCATACTAAAATTCAATATCCCCTTCATAGTTCATATATTGAAAAATATATTTTGGTCCATGAACCCTCTACAGTGTCTGGCTTTCTGATGCAGCTACTATATTTTTTGTAACAGCATGTACAGTTTGTGGACACACATATAGGATTTACTCCTATGTTTTTGGATGTAATTACTTGGCTGTACTACTTGTACAGGTCCTTGAACTAATTAGTTACTATTTAATATAATAAGAGGTTTTATGGTGTTTCCGTTAATTTGAGAAAATTTGATATTATTAATTTTTCAACTAATAGTAATCAAACTATATTATTATATCATTATTTTGATTTTTAATGATAATTTTATTATGTATTTTAATTTAGTCCATGTATAATTAAAAATTGAAAATATTTTTTAAAAAATTGAACTTTTTAATCTCACATAACGAAAACATCTTGATTCGCAATAAACATATCCACATTCCAGTTCAAACCAAAACCCTTAGCAACAAACATACACACATTTTGGGTTTCAATTGGGGTATGGATTAGATCGTTGAGTGAAGAATACGAACTATTGGTAGCCATGGGACTAGTGGTTGCCGAAGTAGAAGAAGGTGACGGTCATGAACAAGAAAGAGGAGATCTTTAGTGAGGGATGTCTGGAGAAAATCGTTGACCATTGGAAATTCTGTGATTCGATTCATGGATTCAAGAATGAAGGGTGTGAGTCAAAATATTTCCTTTTTCAATGCTTCACTAACTGCCACTTCTTAGATGAACAATAAGTGCAGTGACAATGAGTGATGTTTGTACTGCAGCTAGTTACAAACTTTTATTTGTGTGGGAGCAACAACATATTAAAAGGTATTTCTCATGAAAATTGATAATTGAACGCACTTTAAATGTTTAGACCAAAAGAACATATTTTTTTTAAAAATATTTTAATTATACAGGAATTAAATTGAAATCATTAAATATCAAAATAATGTAACTTAATTACTATTGATTGAAAAATCAACAATACCAAAACCCCTCAAATTAATAGAAGCACAGTAGAAACTCGGCTAACATAATACATATTTTGCTGTTCAATAAAAAAATTGAAAAATATATTTTATGCGTGCATGATAATAACTATTTAATTTTGGCTGAATTTGAGAAATTTTGATCACATTATTCTAATTGAAATATTAATATAATTTTCATATAATGCTTGTCTAAATTTTTTTTTATTCTCAAACTAATAAAGATCATCCAACTTTTAAAATAATTGTTATAAAAAATAACCTTCTTATTAAATACTGCATTAAATATCATTAAATTATTTAAATAGTCTTCCTCTTTTAAACTTTCTTCTCTTTCTTACACACTCTCCTTTCAGCGTAAAAATATACTCTCTCTTTCATAGCAACAACACATTAATTCTCCCTCTATTCCATCAAATTCCCTCGTCTATTTCACTCCCTTTGATCTCTTGCTCTAGTCTTCCATTAGTTATCTCTTGCTCGATCTCTTGTTTTATTTTTCTTCACCCACATAACAACATTAATGTCTTTCATTTTATATATGCAACAATCTACCACTGGGTCTTAAATTTGTTCAAGCTGTTATTGGAGAGTGCCTCTTAGTTGTTCAGATTAAAAAACCAATATCAATTAATGTTTTTGCCACTTTAATTGCTTCACTATTATAAAACTATCTGAAATACTATTTTGTGTTCCAAAAAATGCTTTCCAAAATGTTGAGAAAAAAATTGTTCCAAAAAGTACTTTCTCAGAACACAATGTAAAGAGAATGTTAAAAATAAAATTGTGTTTTGAAAAGTATTTTATGAAATGTTAAAAACAAACAATTATTCCAAAAATTATATTCTAAACTAATAATTATGTATAAATGCTATGACTATAAAGGGTATATATATGATAATAATATTAGGAAAAAATAGAAATATACTCAGCAAAAAAGGGAAGTGGATACAGCAAAAGCCTAGAGACTATTTGCAAACAAAAAGTGGGCCAACAGATCCAAGCCCACTTGTGGAATAAGGAATGGCCTTTCCGGATTCCGGTCAAAAAATGAAGCTGTGTACTACTAAATACTAATCTTGTTTGGTAAATATATTTTTATTTTTTAAAAATAATTTTTTTTAAAAAAATTGGTACAACTATAGTTACTTCTAAAAAAAACTACACACCGACAAAATAAATAATTTGTTATCTTTTATAAAGATTATCTTAAAAGTCTTATAAGCACTTATGTGTGATTTAAGAATAATATAAAATTATTCCATAAAGTCTTTGATTTTTTTAAATGCTAACTAAATTTAAAATTTTATAGTGATTCTATTTTATGTGAAAAAATAATTTTTTAATCTTTTAAAATATTGTTTTCTGATACAATTAACATCTTTTTTTTTTTTATAAAATTAATTATTTTAATATTAATTCTTAAAAAATAATTCCACAAAATTATAGATGAAACCAACTCTCAAAATAATTCCACACAGGTTAATTATCTTTTATTTCTTATAGTTCAGAATTCGAATTCTAATCAGTCATTCAGTGTGAAATAGATTTTATTGAGAGAATAATATCCTTCTTGAGAAAAAATTATATTTAATAAGATATTCTTTTTAATTCCTTTTCTATTTTTGCTTCCCGGGTTTTCAAACACACCTGGAGTTCATTTACGTTAATATCTCTCAAATATACATTTATCATTTTTTGTACTAAATAATTTAGGGTCGTGCGGTGTTGAAGTCCAATGAAGACAAAATTTTCAGACTCAAAATACTTGTAGTTAATAAAGACTTATATTTACCTAATCAGAAGAAGACAAAATGAGAATTTGAACCTTTGATGTGTTAGATGTGAGTCATAACTTGCTCCACACAACTAATCTTTTACGGTTATTCGTCCGCCACATTTGAACATTTTGAAAAAGAGAATATTGGTGTTTTAATTTCTGAAAATTTTCTAACTTTTAATTTTACTTTATAATTTTAAAATATTATTATTAGTTACAGTTTTTATATTTTTTAAATACCTAAAATTTGGTCTCTGTATAAAAAATGCTTTGGAGATTTAATTTTCAATATTTGATAAAATACAGAAACAAAAAATATTGAGTTAAAAGTCTAGAACAATAACTGAAATTTAGAATTTTCTTTAAGAACTAAAAACACTAAATCTTCCAAATCCGTTTTATCATTTTATTTATTCGTTATCTTCTAGAAGAACCAAAATTCATAGCTTATAGTTAGTTATTAGGGGTGAAAATATGTCAGGTTGACTTACAAGGCCTACGACCTAATCTATATAAAATCTTATCTGTACTAACCTATTTAGTTAAAATGTTAGGTTCAGAATTTTTTAAAAGTCTTTTAAATTAAATAGAGAAAGCTTAGACTTATTAAAAAATCTTATAAGCATGATAGCCCGACCTATATATATGTATATATACTTATATTATTTTTTGGGTACAATTAATTTTTTTTTGAAACTAGTAGACTTTGATTAAACATTACTCCTCCATAACTTTCATACTTTAATTACAATTTAAGTGAGTCATATTGCCCCTTTATATTCCTTGTTAAGATTTCCTTCTCCTTTAACTTTCTTACCTATTATACTCCAGAGGAACAAAAGAATATTAAAGATTTAATGTGAACAAGGCTTTTAAAAAGACTATCAGGACCATACTAAGTTTTTAAAAAGACCAGACCGAGCTAAAATAAAAACCTTTGATAGACTATAGACCAAGCTCAAGCCTCAAAAATTCATCGTAGACTAGACTCAGGTCTTTTAAAGCCTAACCTGACCTATTCTCACCCCTACTAATTATGCATTGTCATCTTATTATCTTGTCCTAACTAAGCTTTTAATTTTTAACCCCTGGAAATTTTAGAAATTCAATTTTTGGTCCTTAGATTTTTATTTGATTTATCAAGATTCTTTAACTTTTTTTTATTAAAATTTTTAATTTTTAAATTTTTGTTTAACTGGTCAAGATTTTTCAAATCTTTTCCTTAAGATTTTTAGTAGTTAAAATTTTAAAATTCTATTTTTAATTCTTAAAATCTCATTAAATAAATGAACATAATGAATTCCACCTTTTGTTTAGGAACTTAATCAAATTTCTAAAAATTTAGAAACCGTGATTAGTTAAATAAAAACTTAGTGAGTAAAAACTTTAATGAAAAAATTGAAAAATCCTTACTAGTTAAATAAAAATTTAGAAACTAAAAACTTAATTTACCCTCTTATCTTCTTTCACAAAGGCAATCTACGTTTCTAGATCTCTTTTTGCTTGTTCGTAGGTGCAGCACAGGACTTCTACCAGCTTAGCTTCGCAGAAGCTGCTTAATATATGAAAGTATCAATTCTTTCCAGTATGTCTCTTACGTGTGATTTAGGCGTGCTAATTGTTTTGCACGCCAAATTCGAAAAATCCACGTATATATATATATATATATATATATATATATATATATATATATATAACTGATATATAATATATAGCTATTGTTTATCTATATAGGAATTCTTTTTTGTTTTTTGGGTCTTATATATGTGGGCGAGGTCTTACTATATATATTTAAAATAGGTTGTGCATGATAGGTTATGCTTACGTCAAAATGGAAAATAGTTTCAACCACAAAAGACTTTAAGTAATATATTAACTTCCTACAAGCAAATATAAAGATAGACATAGTTTTTGAAGATACATAGTTGCAACTCTTCGTAGCAACGAATTCAACATTTTACTTAAGTAATAAATTATTCTTCATAGATACTGTTTAATTTTATCAAACTAGTATGTTTACTTGTGTACTCGCACGAATTATGTTTTTTTTTACACAAGTATTAAAATGATATATAAATATAATAATAAACTAACGGATTTATCCATATATTTTTTAATTGTCAATTTATTTTTTATATATTAAAACAATATCTTCATGAAAGTAATGTATTATTGTATTTTCAATTAAAATTTTGTAGTAAAAATGTGGAATTTTTTTAAATTACTAAAATAATTGTCCTCCAAACAAGAATACAAAATTAACAAATCTAAAATATCTAATTTAAAAAATTAATCAAAGAAAACAATATGTCTGACAAAAAAAAGTTTTAAAAATAACACTACATGTAAATCTCAACGTAGCTGCAGAAAGGGCATGCACCTTGGGTTTGGATTTGAAATGATAAAATTGTGTAGAGGACAAAGGCTTATAGTTAGTACATCTGTTGGAACATGACAAATCATAAGAGCCTTATTAGAAATCACTTTGTTACGAACAAAAATGAATGTCGAATTCCATATGTTTGGTATAAGAGTGCAAAACCAAATTGTGAGACGACAAGGATATGACACTGAGATTTTTGTCACAGTAAATAGTAGATGTAGTACGTGAAGGGAATCCCACGTTTAGTGAGAAGAGATTGAATGCATGGTAATTCTATAACACTGTGTTATATATACTACAGTACTCATCCTTAGTGTTGGATTAATTGAGCAACGAGAGGTTGCATCTTAGAACACTATCAAGCAAGATTAGAATCAAAGAAGACACAATAGCCTGAAGTGCATGGATTGAAAATCATCAGGATTAGTGACCTACTTTGCATTACTCTAAGCTTATAGAATGAATGTTGGTTGACGAAGAAGTAATTCACAGGATAAAGTAATCCATCATGTTGAGCGTGTGGTAGAGGGCATGCAAAATCAAAGTTTTTATCTCAGTAAAAGTGGTTAATGACATAATGGTGTCTTTTATCCTTCTAAAATTGATGATCTTTTGTTTTTATCTCTCACTTTTAAAACACCTTTTTTTATTAAAAAAAAACTTTTAAAACACCATTAATATATTATTCGTACTTGCATTTTTAAATAGCTGAACTTTCATCCCCCTCAATCTAATTCTTTTGAGGATCAAAGTTTGGCATATATATTAGGAAATTGTATTAAACCCTAAAATAAAATATAGAAAAATAGCACTCGATTTGATATTGAAGTTGAACGTATGATATTCATTTCGTCATACAAAAACAGTGTCATATGTATTTTCTCTTTTACGTTTCTGTCGATGTCAGTCATACAAAAACCATGTCACATATACATATATTTTCTCTTCCACGTTTCAGTCCATTTTTCTTTCTTCGTTCCATCAATTAATGGCGACTTTTAAAATCTTATTTATTGGATCAGCCGTCCAATTCACTTATATTAAAAAAATAGATAAAATATATATTTTGGTCCCTCTAAAATTTTAAAAGGTTGTTTTTAGTTCATCTAAAATGTTTCGTTCGTTTTTAGTACCTTTTTGTCCTAAAAAATCGACAGCAACTAAACTAATTATTTATTGTGTGATTTTATTAATTTAATTGTTAGAGCGGAATTCCTATATCATATCCAATTTGTGTCATTCTGTACTTATTAATAACTAATTTCTATTAAAAAATAATATTATATTGTTAATTTATATATATAGAAAAAGCTTCCTTAAAAGAGAATAACATCCATAAAGTTGTAATAGGATCTTCATAAATCTAAATGTTAAATTACTACACAAAAACTTAGCAATGACAAAACAATTTACATTTAGTTTTTTAAAATTGTCATTAAAATTTTAATGATGCTACTAGTATTAATGACTAAAATTATCATTAGTTGTGAAAATTTTATCACTAATACATTAATTTGTTGTAGTTAAATGAGACCCTCAAAGAAAAAAAAAATCCTTCCATCAAAAAGGTGTAAAAGGAAGAAAAAAAATCTCACAAAAAAAATAAAAAATATTTAAAAGTCCTAGTGAATACAATATATATATATATATATATATATATATATATATATATATATATATATATATATATATATATATAATATGAAAATAATAGACTGACATTTCTTTCAAATATATATAAATTTTGAAACATTTAAGTGGTTAATATAGGATAAAAAGATAAGGGAATTTTATCAATCTCATAAAACTTTAGGAATCAATGTAATTTACTCAATTTTATATTGTGATAAGATGTTGTTTTAAATGATTGATAATTTCTTTTAAAAATATTAAAATTCATTTAAAATTAAAGATATTGAAAATGATAGATTTATGAAATAATAAATTTAAAAAATTCTAAAAACACTCTTGTGTTAAAGAAAAATTTTTAAAAAATTGTCGTTAAAAATATAAGCTAAAAAAACTTTTCTTTAATACAATTATTCTAATTTATATACACAGAAGATATAATATTATAGTTGTATGATAATATAGTAGTGGTAATTTCTGTTAAAAAAAAGTATATAGTAATTCATTCTCTCATTGCCTACTTTATTATTTTACTCTTTTTCTCTTTCAATATATGTTTAATATTATCATCAAAATAAAATAAATACAATTTCAATCGAAAGTTTCTTAATTAAAACGCAGAGCTACCACGACACGAAAATTTGATATAATCGCATTTTTTTTTTCATTTTTGTTAACAATAAATTATAGTGTATTAATATATTTTTTCTTCAAGACATTCCCGCATATTTAGATTAATCTCTGAATATAAACATCACCGAAGTTAATTTTATCTTTTTCTACAAGTCTTCTTCATAGCATAATTAAAAAATCAAATCTTTGTTTGCATAAATAAAAAATCCAACTATTTTCTAAGTATGTTAATATTGAACCTTATTGGTAATTGTGTTATGCCATATTGATGATAATTAACATAATGTATAATGGTAAATATCAAATTTTCTCTGTCAACTATTTAATTTTTATTAGGCAAAGAATATTTAATCAGTGCAAACATAGTGACAAATCTTTGATGAATTATTTTTCTAATTAAACGATACACATATAATATATATTTGTAACGTACTACCTTCTTTTACCCTAAATGTATACTTTGAATAAAAAGTCCCTTTGGATGAGTCCTTGGATCAAAGCAAAAGAATATATATATATATTCGCGAAGGAGAATGGTCATGTACGACTGCAAGACCGTGAAGAAGAAAAAGATGGATATTGTTTGCTGAGCTGCTGATCGGTGGGTCAGACCGTGTTCATATATAAATTTACTCTTTTCCTAGGCTGCTTCCTTGTGTCTTTAATTGATATAGTTTCCATTGTTTTTTATCAAACCATGTTGTCAAATTCTCCCCTTTGAATGACCTGTATTGCCGTTCTACTCACGTGTACGTCTTTGATACGTACTAAGTTATAAACCCCATTAGATCATGAAACAATGAATGGGCCGGGACTAATTAAGACACAATTTTCTTTGCATAATTTCTAAGTTTTACAGAAAATTTATACATATTTATGTGTTACGTACAATGTTTGTTAGTATTACTCATTCACTTATCATGTTAGGTTGTTCAAAAGCTTACAATCCACGTAGAAATTCAAATATTCAAAAGAAAATTCTTTAACATTAATTTTGGGTCATAAAAATTATTCGAATTGAATTCTAAATTCACTTATATATCATTTTGGGTTAAAAAACACTATTGTCTTTAACATTCTCTCCCATTGTCCAAGTCCACCTTTATCCAATTTTCCTTGGCTGAAATGACATATTTATATTTTTTTTCAACATTAATTTTAACAAATTTTAAGAATACATGAAATGTAGTAAAATGTAAGGAATATTTAAACTCAATAGTCTTCTTCTGTAGTTTAATTTTATTCGTCTTCCTTTTCAAACCCAGATAGCGGGTTATGTATTCCGTTTCCAAACTATTAATCTTCAAACCATTCACAGTCAAAGCAAAAGCTACAGAAAACCCAACTCCGGCCAACATCTATATATAAACATTGAATGTTTCCATTCTTCACATCAAAGCATTTCATATCACAATTAAGTTCACGTACCATATATATAGTTAATTAAAGCATTGTATAAACGAGCATTTTCTTTCTGTTTCCTCATTTACTTACATTAAAGAACATACATATATATGGCTTTCTCTTCCAGGAAGATCCTCTTCACAATTGTGCAGCTTCTTCTGATGACCCTCTTCATTTTTGTTGCTTCTCCAGATTCAGGAGTAGCTTGCAGGCCATTATTGTTGCATCCTCAGTGGTCGAGAGAATATTATGAGCTTGTTTTGCAGGTGCTTCCAAACGCTCCTGCACCACCCTCAGTTCCAGATCCCACTCACGGTTAAGAAGTTTCATATGGGTGTAGAACAAGTAGTAGGATTGTATACTTTTAAGAAATTTTTTTTTTATAAATTATTTGTTAGCGTTTTACGTAAGGGGTAAAGGAGAGAGGGAGAGACGAATGCCTTATTTCGAGGATAAGGCTCCTCCTGGATGTGTTTCGAGAACAAGCATTTTTTCTGCATGATGTTATTCATATTTGAGCAAGCTTATATACACAGGCTTATTACATGCTAACGGTCATAACCGCCCTAACTAACTTGTAACAGAATAACTATCCTAACAACATCTAGAATTTGCACGTGCGTTTATTCTGCTAACTGCTTCCTGTTACGTGGTTACGTAGTCGCGTAAGTACTGTGGCGTGGTGACTTCTCTTTGGGGTCTAGTGGCTTCAGGTTCTGGTTCATGCATGACCCTATCAATACTCTCATCCCCGAACACCACCTTGTCCTCAAGGTGGTAGGAGTCGCACAGCTCGGGCCAAGATTCCCAGGTGGTATCTTCTGGTGGTTGGCCTTCCCATTGAGTGAGGACTAAGCGAGTCGGAGGAGAGGTGGAGGTGTCCATTTTGGAGTCCAGAAAACATAGAGGGCGTGGTACTGGTTTATGGTCGACGACTTGTAAAGACCAAGTGTCCAGTGACGACGGTGGAGGGCCGTGGTGAGCACGGAGGAGTGAACAATGAAACACGGGATAGATCCATGCATTGTCGGGTAGCTGGAGACGATGCGCGACGTGGCCTATGCAAGCTATGACTTGGAAGGGCTCGAAGAATCTCTTCGAAAGCTTGGAGTGGGTGGCTCCTGTCACTGATCGTTGACGGTGAGGCCGAAGTTTGACGTAAACCCATTGACCCACTGTAAAGGACACATCCTCGCGCTTGGTGTCAGCGTGATGCTTCATGGCAGCCTATGCCTTCAGCAATCGTTGCTGAAGCTTGGTGTGGATCTCCTGACGGCCGGTAACCAGAGTTTCAACTGCTTCATTGTTGGTCGTCCCGAGAATGTAGTGAGGTAATGTCGGCAGTGGTTTACTGTAAAGGACTTCAAAAGGGGTGAACCCGGAGCTAGTGTAGAGAGACGTGTTGTAGGACCATTTTGCTAGGGCTAGGTAGCGGAACCAATTCGCCAGCTGAGAATGAACGAAAAAGCATAGATACTGCTCTAGAATGCGGTTCATTACCTCCTTTTGACCGTCGGTCTACGGGTGGTATGCCGTACTCATGCGGAGGAGGGTTCCATGGAGTCAAAAAAGCTTCCGCCAGAATGAGCTTAGGAACACGGGATCTCGATCCAAAACAATGTTGCGAGGTAATGCTTACATACCAAGTCCAGGAAGAGAGTTGCGACTTTGAATGCCGAGAAATGCGTGGGTAGTGCTCCTAAGTGTACCCCCTTGGAATAGCGATCCACAATCACGAGGATGACGGTGAAACCGTGAGAGGCTGGTAAATGGGTGATAAAGTCCATGGATATATCCTCCCAGACCCCTGTCGGAAGTGGCAGTGGTTGCAGCAAGCCTGCCGGCCGACGAGTGCTTGATTTTGTCTGTTGACAAACCTTGCATTCTCGGACGAAGCGTTTAACATCATCCTTGAGGCCCTGCCAAAAGAAACTGGACTCAAGTCGATGAGTGGTCTTGGCAACGCCCATGTGGCCTCCTAATGGAGTAGCGTGATATTCGAGCAAGATGGTAGGGATGTAGGGGTTAGTTCTTGTTATCCAGATGCGCCCCTGGAAGAATAACAACCCATTGTTGATTCGATAGTCAGTATGGTCTGAAGGGTTGGCCTGGACTTTGGAAAATATCGCTTGAAACTCTGATTCAGCGTGTAACGTTCGTCAAGGAAATCTAAGTGGGGAACCGAAAGCAAGAGCAGCTGGTTGGGGGAAGGGGGTGCTCGAGATAAGGCGTCTGCGACGACATTAGACGCGCCTGCTTTGTAACGAATGGTGTAATCGAAACCCAGTAGCTTAGAGAGGTAGTAGTGTTGCTCGGGGGTCTGAATTACTTGCGTCATGAGTTCTTGGAGGCTCTTGTGATCCAGTATGGTGAATGATCGTCTTAAGAGATATTGGCGCCATTTTCGTACTGCCATCACAATGGTATGGCGTTCTCTGATGTATGTTGAAGCATGAGTCATTCGAGGCCCGAAGACCTTGCTGAAGAATGCCACTGGATGACCTTTCTGCACCAACACAGCTCCCATGGTGGTTTGCGATGCGTCTATTTCAACAACAAATGGTTTAGAAAAGTTAGGGAGAGCCAAAATGGGGGCACGAGTCATTGCCAACTTCAGTTTATCGAAAGCAGCCTGAGAAGCTTCAGTCCACTCAAAGGCGTCCTTACACAGTAGTGTAGTAAGAGGCGTGGCTATGGAGGCATAGTCTTTGATGAACTTGCGGTAGAATCCAGTAAGTCCTAGAAAACCCCTAAGTTCCTTGACTGAGGTTGGAGTAGGCCACTGTAACATAGCCTGAATCTTAGATGGTTCTGGTTCGACCCCTCTGCCGGAAACTACATGTCCTAAATATTCCACTTGATTTTGCGCGAAAATACACTTTGCATGTTTTAGATAGAACTGCCCTTGTAACAGTGCTTTGAAGATCATCTCTAGATGTTAAATGTGGGAAGATAGGGACTTACTATATACTAAAATATCATCAAAAAAATACCGTCGCAAAGTGTCACAAGAATGGTGTGAGTAGGTTGTTCATGGCAGCTTGAAATGTGGAAGGAGCATTGCTCAAGCCGAATGGCATAATGCGATACTCATAATGCCCATGATGCATTCTAAATGCTGTTTTCTCGATATCAGGCTCATGCATAAGGATTTGATGGAAGCCTTGCCAAAGGTCGAGTTTAGAGAACCATGATGCCTGACCTAGTTCATCCAGAAACTCATCAATAGTGGGTATCGGAAAGCGATCACGTATGGTAACTGGATTGAGCGCGCGATAGTCAACGTACATCCGCCAGGTGTCATCCTTCTTCTTTACTAGAAGGACCGGGGAGGAGTAAGGGCTCGTGCTTGGGCGTATCAGGCCAGCAGAGAGGAGATCGAAAACTTGCTTTTCTATTTCGGTTTTCTGGAAATGTGGGTATCTATATGGTCGTACATTCACTGGGGAAGATGAGGGAAGGAGATTGATGTGGTTGTGCAGCTTCTTCTATTGACCCTCTTCATTTTTGTTGCTTCTCCAAAATCAGGAGTAGCTTGCAGGCCATTATTGTTGCATCCTCAGTGGTCGAGAGAATATTATGAGCTTGTTTTGCAGTTGCTTCCAAACGCTCCTCCACCACCCTCAGTTCCAGATCTCACTCACGGTTAAGAAGTTTCATATGGGTGTAGAATGAGTAGTAGGGTTGTATACTTTTAAGAAAAAAACATTTTTTTTATAAATTATTACTAAAACAATATTATTATTATTATTATTATTATTTTACTTGCTTTATGTTTTTAAGAATTTGTAAACGAAATAGTGATAGCAAATTTTTAAAAACGTGAAATGTGTGAAAAATAGGATAGTATTTTTGTAATGATTTATTGAAATGCAAATAAAATAAAAATATTTTCTCAAATTAAAGGTATACTTTAATTATTTCCTTTCAGAATATGTATTGTTGATTCCATCTTGTATTCACAATCCATGTAATAAATTATTTTACGTTACCTCCATTCCTGTCCTCACAAAATATATGATCACAATCAAAGGTCAATGACACCATCAAAGAATGTATGTTATTAATTCTCTTGTAACAGATGTAGTAAATCTTGTTTGGTTATATTTAGTACTGAAAATCAAAACAATCTACACATATATACAGTTATGTATAAATCTATTAATTAATTAGTTGATTTAATTACCTTAAAAAATAGTTAATTTAATTAAGTTTTCGCGTTATCATCTGTGACATTAATGCCGTCAATTAACATGGATCCTCTCTAACCTCTCCATCAATATTTTCTCTCAATAGCTAAATCAAATAGTGCGTACGGAGATTTGGCAGAATATTGGCTGCATGATTAGTTATTTGGCCAGAGTGATCTCAAATCGACATTAAAACGGATGATAACTATATCCCAAAAAATATTCATAGTAGGAAGAAAAGACTACGCGAGTCTGAATCAGTGTAAATTTATCTACAAAAAAGTGAGTCTGAATACTTTAATATTCATCCATCCAAATACTCGCATATATTGTTTAGAGAGTTTGTATGGTGTTCTTAATAATTTGTTGAATTTTGATATTGTTAATTTTTTAATCAATTAAATTATATGTTATTTTTTATTAATTATTTTTTCATTTTTTGAAATTAGTCAGATTATTATTTTTTATAATTTTATTTTTTAATTAGAAAATATGATTAAAAATAATTTTAAAAGTCTGAATCCTAAAATATTTTTAGTTACTTTCAAAAATTTTTTTTATAAAAATTCTTTTGGGATTTAGAGTGTACAAATTTCTTATTATTGTTTCTTACGCCTATAGGTTTTATAAAAAAATGTTGAAAGTAATTAAAAAGATGTTATAGTTCGTACTTCTAAAATTATCTTTAATCATTTTTTTTATTTTAAAAAAGTTGTAATTTTAAAATTTTTAAAAAATAATAAAGATTAATTTTAAAAAAAGCAATAAGAAGATGACATGTAATTTGATTGATTAATTGATTAAAAAATTAACAAGATCAAAACTCCCCAAATTATTGGAGACATCATAGAAACTCTCTATTGTTTAATGCATTAAAATTGAAATAAAAAATAAATCATATTATATTTATACAATAATAATATAAATGAATTGATGAGAGTGTCACAAATTTATGACTAGGTTGTTTGAATTGTTTCAAAAGTTTGTTTAGTAATTAGTAGTATCAAAATATTATTTCTCATAATTAATAATGTATACTATGTTGAATTTGAATTTTTCTAAAATGTTTTCTTTTATAACGAGGATACCAATTTTTTAAAAAAAATGGACGGTTTTTGAATTAAGCTAATCATATGCTATTTTTTATATGTTTGTCAATTTTTTATTGTTTACTTTAGTATCTTGCCACTGTCAGCGTTATTATTAATGCTTATGATGAAAGTGACAATAATAACAATGATCATAATTATAATGGTAGAAGTAGTAATGACTATAATAATAATGATAATAATAGATTAACGACAGTTGAAATATTTTAAGTCATGATTTGTTTATATATATATATATATATAATATGACTTTTATGAGAACATTTTCTTATTTGAGAACATAAAAATAATTAATAATAATAATCATATCAAGATTAAAAAAAATAAAAGATTAAGATTAAAATATCTAAAAATTTAAACTAAAATATAATATTCCAATCAAATTTTTAAAAGATTTATCAAACAAATCATTTTTTAAAATATTTACACTATTGTTAAGCTTAACACATCATGTTAGCGGTTGTGGTGGCAGCAATGACGATGACGATGGTTATGGTGGTGACAATTAACGATGATGATGACGGTAACGACAATCATGATGATGGTTACAACAATAATCATGGTAGTCAGAACAACAACAAAGGTCATGATGATGGAGGTGGTAGTGATAGTGATGATCATGATGGTAGTGATTATGTGAAAATCATTGATAATATATAACATTTAACCAACTTGACAAAATCCATTAATTTGGAACTTTATTTTTTTTCCTCATTATATCAGTTTATTGTTAAAGTATTATCATGATCATAAAGTTAAAAGAAGATTTTGTAAAATAATTAAGTAAATTAAATCATGGTATATGTAATTCGGCTTTTTCAGTATTTATATATCTTTTTGGGGTGGGAGGAGGCAATAAAATATATAACCATAACTAGTTTTATATTATTAGTTATAATTTTATATAATTAGTTATTATTTTAAAAATATGAATATATAACTGGTTATTAATAGATATGCAACAAGTTATTTTAAAACCAATTATATAACTGGTTATGAATGAATAAAAATAAATTACTTGAAATAATCATTTCTGTAAAATTAATTATAGTTTTATAATTAATTTTATATAATTATTTATATAAAACTAATTGTAGTTGTATTTATTTTTTAAGAATGAGTTTATTTGAGCAGGGCTGCATACTAATCGGGTGTGAGTTTAAGATTCTAAATTTTGATTAAATTGGATGTAATTCGGGCTATCAAAATGGGCCAGAGCGACCTTGGCCCATCACTTGTTGCAAACATGAGAGAGTGGCTATTTGTACTTCTTTTCTACTACACACTATACAATTTTTATCACATTTTATAAATTATCTAAACTACCCTCAGTTTTCCACACTCCCTCTTTTACTCTTCTTAATTGTTCACTTATTCAATGTTCAAACCCATAAAATCTAGTCACTATTCATACTAAAAAAACAAGAGTCTGTATATTAACAAATTCTCACATATATATATATATATATATATATATATATATATATATATATATATATATATATATATATATATATATATATAAATGTTTGGCGTTTAAGTCGTGAGAAGTTGAGGGCCAAGAAAATTAAAAAATATTTTCTCAAAATATGAAAGCTAGTAATTCGGTGAACGGTGAAGTAGTCATGTATGACTTCCTGACCGCGAAGATGGCGCCAAGTTGCTTTTTCTTTGCTCGCTTAGTCGCTTTAGATCGGGTCGTCTTCAATATTCACTCTTTTCCTATGTTGCTTCCTTATCTTTTGAATTAATCAAAAAAGTTATTTTTTTCCCCTCACTTGGATTTGAATTCTCCTTCATTGTTAGTAATGTATGATACGATCAGATTTGCTGCTCGAGCCACGTGTCTCTTCCTGCACTTCATGTTTTGATGTACTACTGTTCACGTTTTGAAAAATTAAAGAAGAAAATAAATTTTTGAACATTAACACTAGCAAAAATGAAATTGGGAGAATGAAAGAAGAGTATAAATGTAAGTCTTTTTGTTTGGATGGAGTGAAAAATGTAAATATGTTTGTTTTAATTCTACCCTTTACGGTTATATATATATATATATATATATATATATATATATATATATATATATATATATATATATATATATATATATATATATATATATATTCACCCGGGGACCTCCAGTTTTAGATATTTATTAGTGTAATTTGAATACTGCCATGATTTATTTCATTGGTGTAAAATTGTCATTTTTATTTTCTTTTTTCATTTACTCAAATAAGTAGAGAGAAATTCATCTATTTCTAATATTAATTTTTATCTATCCATAAAATTCTTTTTTCATTCTATTTTATATTATTTATATTTCTTTTCTTTCTATTTCACTCTAAATTCAATCACAACAAACAAATTGTCATAATGTATGCAATTATAGTACATTATAATTCTCATTCTCTATGCTAATGAATGAGATCATAAATGTGATAATAAGCCCTAATGCAAGGATCTCTTAGGAGATTAATATGACAGCAACTCCGTAGTAAAATATTTGGTTACCTACTTATAAACACCATAACAAAGATATATATATGTTAATTAATATTTAAACAACTTAGACACATACGTACTTCTTTACACTTCCTATTTATTGAAAAGGTCAGATTTATTTTTTAATGCGATACTGGGTAGCGCGTATAAGGGTGTTTGGAGTCCAAGGTATGCTGTTTCCCATTTTTCAACCTTCAAACATTCGTAGTCAAATCAAAACTTTAAAAAATTCCAAACCCAACCACTATATAAACGTTGTATGCCTGCCTCCCCTTCTACTTAATTTCATATTATAGCTCAAATAAACTTCTCTATTCTACATTTCAACCGGTGAATTTAACTCCTAATTTGAAGTGCAAAAGGAGCACTTTCTCTTTGTTTCTTCATTTACCTAGAGAGGATATTTATAATTATCAATGGCTTTATCACACAGAAGGATCCTCTTCACAGTTCTTCAGATTATTTTGTTCACCCTCATCATTTTTGTTGCTTCTCCAGAATCTGGGGTAGCTTGCAGGCCATTATTCTTGCACTATCAATGGTCATGGGATTATGGGCTTCTCATGCAATCGCTTCCAAACGCACCTGCGCCACCGTCAACGGGAGATTCAACTCATCCCTAAGCCCGTTTGAAATGGTCCAACGGATTAATTCACATATTATAGCTAAGGAAATATAGAAGTTGTCAACGAAATACCAACCTTAATTTGTCCATACGTGATATGTGTGATTCGAGTAATTACATTCTCGTTGCACATGTTTGACGAGGCTGTAGATTATTTCCATTCTTAACATTATTATTTTTAGCGTGGTTTGCATGATTTCACATGCAAATGTCTTCCAAATATATACTAGTTCCTTGTATTCTTGTCTTCACATTCAATTAATTGTAACAATTCACAGAATATATATTTACTTATCTGAAAAAATATTTAATATATTCTTTTAGGTCAATTGTTATTGTTTGTTAATCTTTAGTAATAAAGAAAATAAAAAATAACCCATTTAAATTATTTATTGAGCTCTCTTTATTCTTTAACGTGAAGCACGATTCTTATTTATCTCACCAACTTCGGCCGGTATCTACATACGTATTAATCTATTAGTTATAGGTAAATATATGCTTATATGTAAATTCAGGAGTATCTGAGAATTATATTTTATATGCGACCCTTCTACTCTCTCTGGCCGAAAGCAGGGGCCGGGCCAGAATTTTAAATTAAGGATCCCAAGAATAAAGTAATATAACATATGTAAAAAAAATAATAATATGCAACTAATATTTTTATACGAAAGAAACAGATTAGATAAATTACTTTTTAATATACTTTAGGAGGGCAACAAAATTATTTTTGTAGTAATTTAACTCCTTTTTTTTAAAAAAAAAAAAAATTTGAGATGGCCGCAGCCACCATGTCACCCAGATGGCTGCGTACGTTTTAAGTTGAAAAACAAATGGTTATATCGAAATTTAATTTGCTCCAAGCCTCCAACTAATATTCTATCTAATTTTGTTCAACTCTGACTAGTACACTTATTTGTGTTCTTATTTTACGTGCTAAAAAAGAAACAAAGATGGCTTTATAGATGACTTAGAAGCAGTTCGGACGCTCCTTCCCGCACATGACTGCCACCAAATGGTGACTTATTAGATGCAGTTAACGGCCTATCTAGGGTGTTGAATTGACCATTAAATCTTGTACTCTTTCAGTCGGAGATTCCAATAGTTGCCATTAGAGCATTGCAGCGGTGAGAACTTAGCAGTCAAAACAAACCCCTAAAACAATATATTTCTTTCTGAAATAATGAAACTTTTTAGTAAGTCAAAATTTTACGAGTGAAATGCAAGAAATACTTTTAAACCCTTAAACATATAGTCACATTAGAGATATACATTACACTTTCATTTATTCATGGCGAAAGAGTCATACAACAATCTAAAGTCGAGAATGAACCCACCAATTCATTCATTCTGAAATAAAAGATTATTTTGAATTGAAAAACCTATCCATTAAATATAAACATAGATGAGACAATCCGACAAACCCAATTAACCTACGTTAATTATTAATCCTGGATTGAGAGTGGAAGGATATATGGAAATGGGAGGAGGAATGAAAATTCGAAAGAAAATAATTAAGGGAAGAAAGAAGACGACGGGAGAAGCAATTAGCTAGCTAGCTAATGCGGTTGATATGGGTGTATATTAGAGAGGAAAATGCTTGGAGAGTTGGAGGTGGTGAATTAGATAGGAGAATGTTTTTTGTTTGGGAGAGTAATTATAATATGAAGAATGGCGTAATTTTATAAGTTTGATTAAACTTTCTAAAGGTTATCAAGATATAAATGGATGTGATTGTATCATAAATATACATGTGACCTGATGTCAAATTATAAGTCAATGAGTTACTAGAGATTAAAACAAAAGAAAAAAAAAAAATTTTTTTAAGGAATAAAATAAAAAAGCTATAGAGACCAAAATGTTATTTATAAGTCATATAAAATATAGTAAAATTCATAATAAATATCTTTAAATATAAAACTAGAGAAAATATATTATGCATTGATAATGTAAAATAGTTTTATAAAGTCATTTAGTTATATAATTTATTATGTATGATAAATTTGTTGACTGCTATGATAATTATCTTAAAAATTATATTAAGAATGATTTGTAATTGAATGTTAATATAAAAATATTGTGCATGATCACTCAACTCTAAAATTATATAACACATAATAACATAAAATCCATTGTGTTTACACATATGAAAAAATAATTATTTAACAAAAAAACCTATATTTCTTTTGTATGCAAGATAAGTCCAAGAATAAAATAACTAAAGTTCATCAAACTTTAGGACATTAATAGAATATTATTTACTATTAATTTTTATATAAAAAGTTACATATATTAAAAATGTCTAATATATAACTCTTTCAGTAAACAAAATTTTCTTAAAATTTTCTTAGGCCTCATTCTTTTTAATAAAATTACTTTAAAAAAATTATATTCACTAAAAAAGTAATGTTAATCATTAGTGTTATTCCTTTGCATATAGAAATTTTTAATGAAATTTGAACATTATTATACACATTGTAAGTTTATATTAATAACATATTACAGAAAAAGATGTATTGACAGTAAATAATTTTGACACTATTAATACTCTATCAAAATTTGTCATGTAATTTTGCTAACTTTTATAAAAACTAACTTTATTATTCTTAACATAACTTGTGATTGGTTGACATTAAGTCGTCACTGTATAGATTTAATCTCTAATAATATATTTTATTGTACCAATAGAAAAGATCGGAGTGAATACTCTATATATTACTAATGTAATTATCTACTTTTTATGTTATCACTGAATTGGAAATTGATACGTACGATCAATTGGTAGATTTTTGCAATGATTATCTTAATGAAAGCTAGTCATGCCTATCATGATTTTTCATGTTAATATGCAGAAATTAAACTCGATATCTTTAGCATATGAAATTAGAATAATAATATATTGATAAAGAAATGTTTGTAACATACTCCTTAATATACTTTTTAAAGTACATCTTTTATTATTAATTAAAATTTGTTAAAAATTATAAATTTTGATAGATCTTATTTTTTATTTAATAATTATTTATCTTAATTTTATAATTTTTAATAAATTTTAACTAATCATAGATATTGTTAGAACGCGTGTGTGTGTAATTTTGACAAATTACATATGATATATATTTTTCACTCTCCCTGCAAAAATTATGTCTCAGAACCACAGAGAATATCGGGTGCTGAATTGGACCTGCAATTCATAAACAAAGTTAAACGTAACATGACATGCTAGACTATGCCATATATATAGTCACTAATTGTTCTTGTGTAACGCATCTCTAGGTTGAAAATTAACTAGATTAAGAGTGTGTGTGTATATATATATATATATATATATATATATATATATATATATTCATCACGACATAGATTAAGTGTACATTTTTTTTTTAATATTTTGAGTTCTAGTTTTCAGGAGTTTGCACGATTTTTCTTGTTCTTCTAATATTATTGTGACTTATTCAATATTGTAGAAAAAGGTAAAATTTGATCAAGCCCATATTAAGTTTTGAAAATTATTTCTAAAATGAGTGTTATAAAAACCAAAAATAAAATTAGTCAGAAGAAGTTTTCACATGTTTTTCCTGTTTTCATCTTATTCAACATCTCCCTTAATTTCACACTCTATTTATGCCTTGCTCAATCCTCCACACCACAGCTCAGCAACATTGTGTACTTACATTCTGAAAACTGAAAATCAATTTTGAAAATAGAAATCAAACACACTCATATAATTTTTTTATTTTTCTATATCCAACGCAAAAAGCGATGGAAGCCATTGATGGAGTGGGAAAAAGTGAAGAATGAGAGTTAAATATATAGTCTCATGTTCGTAAATTATAATTATTTTTACTAGATAGTTCATATAAGGAGCGTGTATATATAACTATTATTATATTTGTAAAACTCACTGCATGAAATTCAATAAAATGTCTTATTTATTTGTTGCTGCAGTTAGACTTTTGCATTTGACCCAAGTATATTATAATCACAATGACGTGACCGGGTGTTTGGCGTTCAAGTTACGTGTATTTGATTTATTCTAAATAAAATTCAATTCAAACCTCACAAAATCACGAGTATTGAGAAAGTCAATCTACACCGCAAGGGCGCGTTTTAGGAAACACTGACAAATTAATCCGAGTGTGTAAGGTTTAGCAACTGTTTCTGCCATGCTTTTCCACAGTATATATTCATATCAGAAGTGTCGGAGTTTTGATTGACTAATTAGTAAAGAATTAGTCTAAATTTTTATTTTTTAATCAATCTGGTTTAGGTATTTTTCTAATTAATCTAATCAATCGAACTTAAAAGATAACAGCAGAAAAATCTACGGTATCTATATAATTAATACAGATTTTATATTAATTCTATTAAATTAATTTAATTTATTTAATTATATATATATATATATATATATATATATATATATTAATTGATTCAAATCTATTTTATATAAAAAAATGATTTTATGAGATAATATCACCTGAAAACTTCTTATTCATTTCTTTCAAAATTATTAAATAATATTATTCAATTCAATTAAATATATATATATAACAGTTACCGATATTAATATATAATGAAAATATCTTTGTAAAAAATAATCACTTTATAAATATGTTTGCATATACGTGTAGCTTAAATAATAAGAGAAAATATTTTAAATTAATGTTTTCTTTTTTAAACATTCTTTAATATTGAATTAAATATCAAGTTGAATGTTTAAATCATTTAATACAATATTTATGCATAATTAATAAATATAAAATAAAATTAATAAATATTATTTTAAAAAAGTAAAGTATTAAATTAAAATTTAAAATATTTATCTTGTTAATGATCAATTTCTGGAATTTTCGTAAATTAAGAGTTCATATAAGAATAAGAGTTTCCATTTCTCTCATATGAATATGCTTCATTGGAATAGCTTTTTATACATTTGTTAAAAATTATATTAGATAGTTAATAATATATTAAAAATTTAAAATATTATAAAAAATTAATTTTATAAATTACAAATATAAATTTAATATCCATGCAAAACATGAGACAATTAGCTAGTTTTCATATATGATACAGACAAGAGAAATTTTTTGGTGCGTTTATAGAATTATATATATATATATATATATATATATATATATATATATATATATATATATGTAATTTTTATTTTCAATAATAATAATAATAATTATAAAAAGCACTGCCTTATTTGTATATATGTGTGCATTTAAATATTTAAAATATAGTGGCATATTTTCATAATTTAATTTAATTTTATCCATTTTAGGTTTTTCTTTAAATAAACTAGTAAGTGATTAATTATAATTTTAGACGAAAAAACCAAAGGTACTGTATAATATCTTTATGCAAGTACATACACACAGTTGATATATTTTTTAAATTATATCAACTGTATGTGTTTGTATTTAAATATTTAAACTATGGAAATATTTTGACAGTTTAATTTTATCCATTTTATTTAATTATATAAATAATTTTATTAGTAAGTGACTAGTAATGATTTTAGACGACTCACACAAGGCTTTCACTTTTCCTTCTTCACCAAGGTTTAATTTTCACTTTTCCTTCTCCACCAACGTAGTATAGTCTAACTTTTGTATATAAGAAAGAAAGAAAAAACCCTTCTTTTTTTTTTTTTTACCAAATTGAAATTCAATTTTAAAATAAAGCATTTATGTCTCATTCAAATTCTGTCAATTTGTTTGATTGCAATTGATTCTTTCAAAATTAGATAAAAAAATGATTCTTCCAAAATTAATTTACTTAATTTGTGTCAAATTTTATCATTTCAATTAATTTTAATTCTTTCAATTTGTTTAATTGCAATTGATTCTAGAGCAATTAATTTTAATTCTTTCAAACTTTATCTTATGCAAGTAAGCTAGAGTTGATCATAGCAATTATTTAAAGAATTGTGAATTTCTGGATGAAGATTTTTCCTTTGTCTCAGTCTGTTATGTACCGGATCAACGCTTCGTGCCATAATTTTCTATGGGGCAAAGCGGATATTGGCAAAAACAAGCCCTTGGTTGTTTAGTCAGTAGTTTGTTCTCCGAAAAAAAAGGGGGTTTAGGCTTTTTTAATCTCAAGGATTGAAACCTTACACTTCTTTCCTGTATCCTGTGGGACTTTCATTATAAGAAAGATTCTCTATGGGTTCGGTAGGTTCACCATTACTATTTCAGAGGGAGCGATGTGTGGAATTACAATACTTCTTCATCATATTCAGTTTTGATAAAAAAAATCATTCAAATAAGGGACTTTATTATCTCCAAAGAGCTAATTAAGTACGAAAGAAGCCAAAAAGAGGATTCAATCTTGGAGCACCAATGAACAATTGCTTGTTGACAAAGTCTATGAATACATTAGAGGTGTCAAGCCTACTATTAGTTGGTGTTTTGTTATATGGAATCCAGCAATCTCCTCTAAGATGTCTTTCATTCTATGGCTTGCTAAAAGGAACCGAACCGGCTGTTTACTCTTAACAAAACTGCTTTTTTGAACAAGGGTTCTCTTTGCCCTTTATGTTCAAATGAGGCTGAGTCAAATGCTCATTTGTTCTTTTTTTGCAGGAAATCTCTCCAAGTTTGGGCTCACATTTGTGATTTGGCTCCTTTCCGCAAGCGTTTCACTTCTTTGTAGCGCATTACTGACTCTTTAATTAGGGGCAGATCCACATCAGGTGTTCAAGAAAAATTTCGTTGTCTGACTATAACAATTACAGTCTACTGCATCTGGCTGTCCAGTAACAAACTGATTTTTGAAGATTATCAATTTTCTGTAATAGAGGTTATTAACAAGATTAAGTTTCTTATGTATAGACAAGCGCACCTGTTGCATTTGTTTTAGCATCTTGATATAGACCTTCTTGTATTAGGGAGACTTTTGATTTTCTCCAGCTACGGAGTATGCTTCGTTTATTGTTGTATCATTTTTTATTTAATATAATTTACATTTTTCCTAAAAAAAAAACTAAGAGAAATTTCTGTAACTAGAATTACGCCCAATTACCTTCTGTGTCTTGGCTAATAAAAAAATAGCTACAAGGAACCTTACAGTAATATGGAAACTAATAACTGGAAACTGAACCTAGATTGTACAAAAAACTACAAATTACTTTTTAAGATTAATGACCATACGTAATTTTTCATCCCTTAAATATTAATATCTACAAGGAATTGTAAAAGACCCGTGGATAAATGACAATCTTAATGAGTTGGAGTGTTTTGACCATTTATTTAATTGTCTCTTACTTTAAGGGTGTTCATTTGCTTCAGTTTGATTCAACATATTCGACCATGTGAACTAAATCGATCGGACATTGGATTTATTTATGTGTTGTAAACTACAATGAGGGTTTTCATGAGATGGCCGAAAACAACCAGAAGATTTTATTCATGGATAAAATTGAGAGATCTATAGAAATAAGGAGGATATATACCATGCTAGGAAATTAAAATGAATTTGGCTCTTGAAAAAAGGAAGTAAGTTTAGAGAACTTGGATCCGTGTGGTGGAGGGCTATTTGGAGGCTTAATAAGGCATCTATCCTTGTGCTTCTCTTAATTATATCCTCTCTCTCTCTCTCTCTTTTTTTCTCTCATTTTTGAACAAAATGGAACTGCACTTTATTTTGGGAGAATAGCTGAATTGGTGGATAGTCAGTATTAATGGATTCGAGGACTGTTTTCACTTTTCAGTTTCAGCTCAGAAGAACGAATTAGCAGGAAATATGGGCAAGTGGAATGTGTGTCAGGAGGATGGACTTGGAATCTACAATGTAGAAGGCCGCTGCTTAATTTCTCTGGGAAAAAGAGATAGAAGAAACAAGAAAGACTTATTTCTGTTATATATATATATATATATATATATATATATATATATATATATATATATGTTTTGGGCAGGGCAAATTAAAGAAGGTATATGGATATGTACAGGTGGCAAATGAGGAAAATATTCTGTCAAGAAAGCGTATCAGATTCTATCTCATGTGATTAGAATTATGGATCAATGGGATTAATCCAAGTGCATTCATGTGGTCACTCATGGAAAACCGAATTCCAATTACAAAAGAAAACTGAAAGACTAGAGGCATAATTGTTGAAGATGGGAGATTTGATGTGCTCATCTCGTAATATAATGGTCTGTAACGAGGATAGGGATCACTTGTTTACACCAACAATAATTGGTACATGTGAATTTAGATGAGTATGTTAACTATGCTAGTGAATCAGTTTAGTAGGTAAGGTTGAGCACAGATTTTGTCTGAAGTATTTGTATAACAATTTCAAAAGAAAATTTAGTGGAGATGCATGTATGTTAAAATACTAGATAAACATACTAGATTTATTAACAAAGTTAACATTTTGAACAATAATATGCTAAAATTTTAAAGAGGTTGAAATGGGACAAAAATATTTAATAGATTAAATGCGTAATTCACATATTTTAGAGGAATAAAAAATATATTTTATCCAAAAAGAGTATAAGAAGAAAATAAGTTTTTTTATACACTAAAATTAGTTAATGTATAAATTTAAAATTATTTTTTAGAGAAACTAATATGATAGATTTTTACAGATTAGCTTATGAAAAATAAATATCTTTTTCTCCTATATATAAGTATTTCTGAAAAAAAAAAATTATCCAAAGACCTATGCCTACGATTTGTGTTGATCTATTTTTGGGGTCATCAATAGTTCAATATTATGTTTAAGAAAGAAATGATTCGAAAGTGAGTTTGTGGTATATGCAGTATTTTGCTCGATTTGGAATATTGGATTAATAATTTGTGGAATGGTTTTTAAAATGATTTATGCAGAATAATTTGTTTTCAGATGTATAGTGTGTGTGTGTGGGTTTTTTTACAATTCAGAGTTGTGTTCTAATATCCATTGTTTTGTTTATCATTAAGTGTGCTGTATATCCTAGAATCTGAGTTTAATATTGTAAATCTGTTCGGTTATTCTTTTGTATGGGTGAATAGCCCTTGTGTACTCAGTGGGTTAATCAAAGTGCTTGTTGCTACTATAAAAAAAAACTAATTGTGCCAACCGGAAATAACATAACTCTTTGACATGCTAGCATACAACACGACAACATGGCGTTTATTCTGCTTTATTGTTCATTTTATGTTGAAGAAAAAACGACCAAACATTTCAACCACTGTTATCATGTTATGTACTTTTGAGTCTTTGACATCCGCTTTGGTTTTTTTGGGTATACACGGACTTTTGACCTTTTCTATTATGCTTCTTAATTTCCTCATTATAATATATTAGTTTTTTTTTATTCAATTCATTATAATATATATTAGTTTAGCTATAATGAATAAATATTTTATAAAAAATATTATAACGTAAATATTCTAATGATTAAGGAATGATCATAACTTTGTGATTGATATCACACTTTTACCTGTTCAAAAGCATAGAATAATTAATATATTAACATCGATTTTAATTTGGCTAATTAACTTTGCCATATTAATATATTGGTCAATCTAGTGTACTTTTCTTAACAATGCTAATAATTTTATATGTTAATAAAATTGAAATCACAAAGAATTATATTTTTAAGTTCTCGAGTTTATGTAAACCATGTGTCTTTAATTTAATTGAAACAAATAGTTTATTATATTCATGTAGTGTTGAATGTGTCTCCTTATATAGCAAAGGTTGGTTGAAGTTAAAAAGATTGAAATGCTTTAATTGATAATTAAAGAATTTTCTTTACAAGTGAAGTTTATGTAGATTATATGTCTTTAATATATTCCCTTAAAAAATGTATTTAATTTATTTGAAAAAAATAGTCGAAATTCATGTAACTTGTTGTGTATGTATCACGCTATTTTGGAACATAATGGACGTACTCGGTCAATATCGTTTAAAAAATAGATTATATTTTGGAATATATTCTCTTTTAAAAAAAATAATCGCCGCTCTAATATATACAATTAAGACGTACTCGGTCAATATCGTTTAAAAATCATATAACAGTAGCGTTGTTAAACAACACCAAGCATTATAAATAAAATATAGTATATATCTACTATCTAAAAGGTAAAAGTTCAATTTATGGATTAAACACTTTCTAGGCAACACGGTGTTTTAGTGTCCGACAAGAGGGTGTTTTGGCGTAGGATTTACTTTTCTTATATTTTATTCGCCAATGTTGTTTTAGCTAGTTTTCAATTTTCAAATCATACCCAGTCAAGCTAAACTATTCATCAACCACAAGAAGCACTGGTCAATTCAACATTTCAAATAGGACCCTCCCTATATATATATGTGTGTGTCTGGGGCTACCTACCTCCTACCTTTCACCTTCAATACCATACCATACAAACCTCTCATTATATTCCAACATTTCGTCATCCAAAAACTTCAATTTTTTGTACCATTGATAAGTTAGTTACTGTCACCGCTAGAGATGGCATTCTCTTACAAGATGACCCTCTTCATAATGCTACTAATAATCTTCACCATTTTGGTTGCTTTTCCTCAATTTGGAGCAGCTAGCAGGGCATTGCAAGAAGATGAGTGGTTGAGAGAATACAATGGGCTTTTGTTGCAGTCTTTTCAACGGGGCACTCCGGTCGTATCCAGTCCAGATCCAATTCGTCCATAACAAACCTACAAACTCACCTGCATGTGCTAACTGAAACAAACACATTCTTTCTCAAATTTCATAACTATTCTTTTTGCTTCTGCTTGCTGAGAAACCCAGCATCCGTGGGTTCCCATGCAAGAGTACAGTTGGATGTGTATTATATTCTTTTCATGCATAATTCTATTGTAATTGTAATCTAATACAATTCTTTAATTGAAACTAATAAGACTTGGTGATAATATAATCCCTAGCTTGCTATATCGATATATCTATCTATATTGCCTATAAAATTAAGCAATTTATATAATGTTTTCTCGTTCGCAATAATAATATAATTGAAACAAAAACACGTGTGTGTGTGACCGGCATTCTCCAACCATGGCAGATGATAAAAAAAATGAGTATAACTTCAATCAGAGTTGTATATATTTAGTTAAGCAAATCCGAAACTCATAAACATGCATGTTTAACACCCTCGTTCGAGCTTTCAACATTAAGAGATCATGACAACATGTAATTAATAACACATAATTAAAACCAATACTATTTTAAAAATTCTATGCGTAATTTAGGCCATTTAGGAAACCTTGCTCTAATAGGTCAAACTTTTAACTAAATAATAATAATGATAATTTTTTTTATAGTTTTGATTTAATGGTAATGTGACATGCATCTAGTCATGGCATGGCATGGTAACAAATCTTAGTTAACATGTGACGTGATGTTGGGAGTGAACTTGATGCTATTAATTGCAACCAATGAATGAACAGGATATCCCAATAATACTAGCAAGTGTTAATATCACGATGGTTAATTTAATGACATAAGAAAATGGTCTCCAGTTGAAATTCCAAGGGAAAGATATACACGCAGGTAAAGTGTCAGGGGTGCCACTACATGCTTGGTCAGAAATTTCTTTAGGCTTATGATGGACGAAGAATAACATGTTGAATGAAGGTAAAGATAAATGAGGAGATTTTTTGCTGTGAGAATGATAATCTTTGGGATCATCATATATATGGAGGCTGAGAAAGGAAGAAGGTTTTGTTGGGTTTTCATATTTTAAATATTAATGTCGATTTGGTAAAAAAAATGGCCGAATTGTGAAGGAAGGGCTGCGCACTTTATATTCAAAAGGTCCGTCCAATTGTGAATAGTTTTATTAGGTGAAGTGAGTCCTACTCCTACCTATTGTGATAGTATACGCCAATGGTCTAAATGAATAAAATAAGTTCTCTTTTGTATATTGGGCCTCATAAATTCAAAGGGGATATTGTTATTCGCACATTCTTTTGCTAAGTACACCTCCTTATAATAATGTCCATTTCGAAGGCTCTAGCATGAACTTCCATGAAGGATAACATAAGTGGACCAATAGATGGAGATGACCTACGTACGAAGAAAACGAGAACACCAGAAAATGAATCCACATCATTGTAGGGAGAAAATTGTTCAATTTAATCAAGTTGATTATACTGAAAATGAAACTTACACGAAGTCACGAACTCAACGATAAAGCTGGTAATGCAGAATGGGAGATTTCCGTCTTTGGCGTCCAAATTCTCTTTAGTGCCCCATCCTTCTCTTTTCCTTCCGCTTCGTTGTGTGTGGTTCTTTTCTTTTATAGTTGAGTTGTTGCAGCAAGTGTGTATATGTATTAAAATTAGCGTGGAAAACAATTGAACGATGCTCCCGCCATCACATGCATACTGTTCTCTTATCGGTGGTTAATTATACACGTACAGCTAGCTTGTCCATGCATGTCATGTTGCAGACAAGCCAGCAATGTGTTGGCTCACTAGCCACAAAAAAACATTTTCAAGAATCTGGCTGCACGTGCAGCGTATTTCATTCTATTATATATAATGCTATACGTGGCTCAGACAAGTGGAGTTAATTTCTCTGGCATTTCAGTAAGGAAAATAGTCCAAGTTAACACAGGAATTCTTTTTATGGCATTCAAACCATCTAAAGGACTGCATGTTTAGAGGAATGTTATGTACTTCAGGAAAACTAATCAATGTTTAGTTTAGCATCAGTTAATTAAAACTTGATGCTGTATGTGGCTTAATCAGATAAATTACATCATATCTCTTGAAACTAACAGTGGTGGAAAAGGTCATCAAGCTACTTTCATACATGGGACGAATGCATGGCTCTGCTAGCTTGCAAGATCTTCCGTAGATAATTCTTTTAAGATTCCAATCAGTGTCTTATATATGTACAAGAATCTGAATTCTACACTATAATCTGTTCGGTTTGTAATGTTGTATTACATAATAGAGTTTCTATAAATTACAAATTAACAAATTATAATTAAATTAATTGATGGTTAATTAGTGGACAATTCATTTTAATTTATGAAGAAACTTATTTTATTTTATTTTTATTTTTTCTCTTAAAAATGCTTCTAAAAGAATTTATCCGAACATATCCTATGTAATATGGGTGAATACGTCTTCTCAAGCAAGTTAATAATAAAAGTGCTTGTTGCTGAAATATAATAAATAAATAAAAAAGACGCCAATTGTGCCAACGGGAAATAACTAATTGACAATTCGATCGACATTCTCGCGTGCAACACGGGCGTTACTTTATTCTGCTTAATTGTCCATTTAATTTATGTTGGAGAAATAGCAGCCAAACACAGTGTTTAAGAGTCTTTGACATATGCTTTCCTTTTTAGGGTATTCACGTCACCGGCTTTTGACCTTTTCTAGATGTTTCTTAGTTTCCCTTTTATAGTACGTACTAGTTTGAGAAAATAATTATTTTAAAAAAAATCAGTTATTAAGCTAGTGACAAAAAAATTCCCAACTTAATGCGTGGTATATTGTTAAATCAGGTATATGTGTTAAATTTAAAAATTAAATATATTATAAATTAAAATATAATAATGTAAAAACTATAATTAAGGGATAATCTTAGAAGTGATAAAACTTAGTTAGTCATTAATATTGGTCACTTTTATCTGTTGGAAAACTAATTAAGAATAATTTATTAATGTCGATTTTTTATTTGGCTGATTCTGTTAACTTGACCAGATGGGCTAATCTAGTCTACTCTTCATAACGACGTTAATAATCTATCTAACAATGATTTTTGTTGGTATTCGATTATGAGTTATAAAATTGAAATCATAAATTTAATTCGTAAATTCTTAACTTTAAGTTACTCATGTGCCTTTAATTTAATTGAGAAAATAGTTGAGATTTATGTAAGTTGTTTTTTACGTATCACCTGAGTAAAGGAATTTGTTGATGCTAAAAATATTGAAGTGATTTACTTGAATGCTTATATTCAATTTTTTCTCATAAACCTTTTTTAAATTCTATTTTTTAGCATTACAATAGCATGTATAGAAATAAAAAATTTACAAAATAATCATATCTTGAAAAAAATGTCCACAATTTTTTTGGACGGAAAATGCTGATTCAATCATGTAATTTAATTGCTTTCAAAAGAATTCATGTAACTTAATTTACACGAATGCTTGTATCACATTTTACGTTTGGAACATAATATTCTCTTTACCTGAGCCATCCGTCAATTAAAAAAATAAAACAAAAATCACCCACAGATAACTGAGAAAAAATGGGTCCTTCTAATTTATGACTTAGTCAATATGGTTTTAGAAAATCATATAATAGTAGCAATTCGTTAAACAAAACCGAGTCTACATGTATATAATCAAAAGGTAAAGTTCAATTTATGGATTAAGCACATTCTAGGCAACAGGTTTTGGCGCCTCTGGGTGTTTTGGCGTCTGATTTACTTTTATTTTATTCGTTAATGTTGTCTTAACTATATATATAGCAATTCATGAACCACAAGAGGCACTGGTCAATTCAAAATTTCAAATAGCACTCTCCCTATATATATATGTGTGTGTCTGGGGCTACCACCTACCTTTCACCATCCATACAAACTCTCATTTAATTTTATTCCAATTCATCATCCAAACTCAGCGGAAAGGAACGAGAGTAGAAATTGAAAGCTCAAAAGATCTAGCATTTAATTTTTTGTTCCTTCGATCAGTTACTATCAGCTAGAGATGACATTGTCTTACAAGATAACCCTCTTCATAATGCTACTAATGATCTTCACCATATTGGTAGCTTTTCCTCAATTTGGAGCAGCTGGCAGAGTATTGCAAGAAAATCAATGGTTGAGAGAATACAATGGGCTTTTTTTGCAGTCTCTTCCACGGGACCCTGTGAAGCCATCGAGCCCAGATCCAATTCGTCCATAAGATATACCTTCAAACATGCATGCATGCATGGCTAATTGAAACAAACACATTCTTTCTCAAATTTCATAACTATTCTTTTTTGCTTCTGCTCGCTGAGAAACCACAGCATCCGTCGGTTCCCATGCAATTGTATATTTGGCGTGTATTTATATTCTTTTCAATTTTCATATTCAATTGTAATTGTAATCTAATACAATTCTTTAATTGAAACTAATAAGACTTGATGATAATATAATCCCTAGCTATATCTACGTATTACTATCCATAAAATGAATTATTTTTAATTGATGTTTTCTCGTTCACATGAACAATATAATCGAAACGAAAACATGTGTGTGTGTGACCGACATTCCAACCATGAACCATGGTAGATGATTAAAAAAAAATGAGTGTCGCTTCAATCAGACTTGTATTAATTTACAATGAAGCAAAACCTAAATGTACATGTTTAACAGCCTCTCTGGAGCATACAGCCTTAAGAGATAATGACAAGATGTAACCGACAGACATATAATTAAAAACTAACACTATTTTTAAAAGTCTATGTGATTTAAAAAAATCAGCCGTAAAGGCAATGTAGAAAACCCTAGATCTAACAGGTCAACATACTTAAGAGAATAATAATATTAATAATCCTTTTAAAATGATTATATATATATATATATATATATATATATATATATATATATATATATATATATATATATATATATAGCTTTAGTTTTCTAATAATTTTTCTTAGTTTTGATGCCCATAAAAATTAGAAGTTATTGTATAAAAATGATTCCTAAGTATTTATTGATGATGTTGACATGCATCGTCGTCATGTCATGCATGTTAACAAATCTTAGTAAAAATGTGACGTGTTTGGTTTATTATATCAAGATCTTTGGTGAATCAAGATCTTCTATTTTTTTAGCATGTTTTTTTTTTAAGCAAATCAGATTGCTGAGATATATGCTTGCTAAACATGGGATGTCTAGTTTCCTAGGTTTACAATTTTTTGACACCATTCTAGATTTTCTAAGCTTGTATATAGTTTCGGGGTTTTAAGTCCTTCTTTTAAAAAAAAAAAATGTGACATGTGTTTACATGTATTGGTGATTTTCGATTTATTTGATTTTTTGTATCTGTTTTAATTGGATTAAATCGGTATATGCATTCTATATTCTTTTTATCAATAGATCATTTATTGAAAATGCTTATAAGAGGCACTTACAAAGCACACAAGATGCTAAACATAGCATTACAACAATGTAAAATATATCAACAATGACGAATTAGACACACGCTCAAAACTACCAAAGTTAATTAGCATTCTTGAGCATACAAACACGATAATAATGAGAATACGCAGAAAAATTACATTCTCCTACTACAAAGAACCTAGATAGTGACTAGAACACCCCTACCTATTGTGATAATATATAGTATGTGCTAATGGCCACAATGTGTAAATTAGTTCAATGGATAGAGGTAACTTGAGAACCAAACATCAACACCAGCAAAATGAATCCTCATCGTTAATTACTGGGAATACGAATTCAATAAGATTGTTATTTGTTAAGATTGCGGTAAATATATTATTCGTATAAATAATACAGTGTGAGAAGAGCATCGTATTCATGAGAACCAAACTTATAGGTAACCTTTTTCGGTTTGTACCTTAACCTAATTTATTGGTAACCTTTTTAGTGAACCAACTTTCAATGAAATCGTCAATTATTAAGAATTAAACACAAGAGGAGAGTTAAACCCAAAAGATTAATTTATTAGGTGAGAAAATCTTAAAGGTTTAAGTATCCCGTCAAGTAGGTTATTCTATTAATATGAGACTTTTAACCATAGATCTCATCTTTAATTTAATGGAAGAGAAAATAGTTGAGATTTATATAAGTTGTTTTAGGCACGTATTACCTTAATTAGTAAAGGTTTAATGAACTCAAAAAAGTTTGAAGTGCTTTACTTGAATTCTTATTTCGATTTTTTCTATAGTCAAACTTAAAATTCATATTTTTAGCTTTATTATAATAGTATGTATAGAATAAAGCTTCTATAAAAAAATAATAACTTAAAAAATTCACAATTTTTTATACTTTTTTTATGCAAAATGCTAATTTAAATATGCAATTTAATTTACATGAATGCTTGTATATCATGCTTTACGTTTGTAACATATAATAATAATATTCTCTTTAGCTAAACCAACTACGAATTAAAAAAAAATTCACAGGTAACAGAAAAAGGGGGTCTTTCTAATATATGACTTGGTCAATATATAGAAAATCTTATAACAGTAGCGTCCCTAAAGAAAACCGAGTCATTTGTATCATATTCATATATCGATATTCAAAAGGTAAAAGCTAGTTTCAATATATATATATATATAGATTAAGCACTTTCTAGAGGCAACAGGGTGTTTTGGCGTCTGAATTAGTTTTCTTTAATTCGTCAATGCTGTTTTAGCTAGCTAGAATTCAATATTCAAACAATACCCAGTCAAGCTAAACAATTCATCAACCACAACGGTCAATTCAAATAGCTCGCTCCCTAGCTATATATATATATATATATATATATGTATATATATGTCTGGGGGCTACCACGTACCTTTCACCATATATCCATACAAACTCTCATTTAATTTTACTCCGATCCGTTATCCAAACTCAGCGGAAAGGGCAACTTAAAATTTAAAGTTCTAAAGAAGAGCATTTAATTTTTAGTTACCTTGATCAGTTTACAGTTACTAGCTATCACACAGTTAGAGATGGCATTGTCTTACAGGATGATCCTCTTCATAATGCTACAAATAGTCTTCACCATTTTGCTTGTTTTTCCTCAATTTGGAGCTTGCAGAGCATTACAAGATGATCAGTGGTTGAGAGAATACAATGGGCTTTTGTTGCAGTCTCTTCAACGGGGCACTCCGGTGGTATCCAGTCCCGATCCAATTCGTCCATGACAAACCTTCAAACCTGCATGTGCTAACTGAAACAAACACATTAATTCTTTCTCAAATTTCATGACTATTCTTTTTGCTTGTGCTTGCTGAGAAACCACAGCATCCGTGGCTTCACATGCAAGAGTATAGTACTAGTTTGTGTGTAACTCATATTTTGTCATTCTTTTTTGTATATGTAATGTTCTTTAATTGAAACTAATTGATAAGACTTTGAGATATTATCACTAGCTACATCTATGGATAATCTATAACATTGAAATATTTATAAATTATAATTAAATAAGGTTTTCTAGCTCGCTGAACACTCTCTCACTCGAGCTTATAACATTTAAGAGATCATGGTCACATGTAACTGTAATTATAACTTGAGGTGGCAAAGTGAGTCACGATTGAGCTTAAATTTTTTAGGCCAAATAAAATTTAAGACTTTGAGATTAATTTTTTTAACCCAAAAAAATGTAAGATTTGAATTTAAATTTTTTAGTTCAAATTAAATATAATTTTTTTTAATCCGATCAATATGAGTACTATATGATTACATAACTATAAATTTCCAATCACTACAAGAAAAAGCACAATTTAACGTCAGTTTCTTAGCGTTAGTTGCATTTAAATCGTTAATTTTAACAAAGAATCAAATTAAGAATCATTGATGATTTACTTCTCAAATAAAATTTACGTACTCATAATTTTGAAAAAACGAAACGATAATTTTTTGGTGAGTTTACTTGTATGATTTAGTCACTTTGTTTTATTACACTCCACTCTGTTTTCAAGGGTCAATGATCAAACAATAACATGGTTAACTCATTGTTCACTACAACAAGCTGTATCAGATTGATGTTGACATCACTACCATGCTAAACTTTCTGCACTTGTATGAGGTTAATTTCACATTCTTGTTTGTATTTAGTGTCTTCATTCGGTCAATATTATCACCATCCCAGTTAATAAGGTTATATATCTGTATAATTTAATCACGTTAATATTTAATTCCAATAAGTTCTGGTGTTGTGTCAGGATCATGTATTAGAAGCTTTGGCTGCAGGTACCATTTTTCTCAAATAAATGGAACATGAGAAAGTTGATGTGACTGCATATATTTTATTTATTTGGAGATTAAATTTATTTTCAAACCATGCAGATATATATGAACTGTCAAGGTATATCAATGCCAGTGCTAGACCCTCAATAGTGAATTCTAAAGCTTCTAAAGTCAAAACTAAATAATAGAGACCAAGCAAAATGTGGCAAAGACTGTAAATGAAAAATCAGAAACCATGACTTGCTCAACTTCAGCATTTACTTCCTTCTAATGAACTTGGTGTCTAACTGAGAGTGTTTACAAGCCGGGATGAGGAATTCACTCATTGATGGTTATGTCTAAATATTGGTCACTTTTCATACCATGTTTGTTGACTGGATGACTCATGGAAAGACCATCGTTTAGTCCTTGCTAGTTTTAAGGACCCATGGAATTTCTTATGTGCTCTATGTGTAGCAGAAATGTAGACATTTCCTTAATTTGTAATTTATGTTTATTAAATAGCAATTTTTTTCCGCAGCATATTTGAGTTTTTGTATAATTTCAAATGCTTATTAATTGATCAATAAAATAGCCTTTGACCAACAATCCACAAATATCCCGTGTTCTTATGTTTTAGCACCTTATAGTCTAGCCAACAATAATGTCTAGTTATTCGTACATATAGCCAACAATGTTTAATTATTAATTTATATATTTAAATAAGTAAGTATTGTCACTAATAATGATAAATAACTACTACTAATGTATTTGTCCATAGTGAAAAAATTGTGGTCTTAGATGTATGACAACATCTAAAAAAGTGTAGTCTTTTTTGTTATTTGTCCCCGCGGTTATATTTGCACTGTGGCCTTAAGTAAAAAAACAAAAAAAATGGTCTATTAACAAATACAATAGCCACTTGGAGCGCATCTGAAAAACCGTAGCTTAAACTTAAGGCCACGGTTTTTATACATTTGACCACGGTTTTGTTGTTGCAGCTTAAAGGCAAAAATGTTATAGTGCTGTCATTTTGTGATTCGTTGTTGTCACAGTGTGGGCTTCGTCGTTTCACATGGATGAGAACTAAGATGCAAATGAATGGTGAAGGATAACGATTGGGTGTTTTGCGTTCTCCATAAACCATTGTATTGTGAATCATGTTTCGTGAATTGTGATCTCTCCTTCTCACCTTGAATCTTGAAATCAAACCAAGAGTCTTCACCCATCAAACGTCACAATCTTCTCCGTAACGTGCCACATCGTTGACCTCACTTTCCATTATGCATATATAGTGTACATTTAATTATTTTTTTATAGCAAGCACGTGTTTAGTAATTTAGTTGTTTTACATTCTTGGGAATTGGGGTTACAGGTACAATATTGTTACAATATATAGTAATGGCCATGCAGGCTTGAATTGTTTTTATTTAGTTGGACAGTGAAATGTAAAGAGGGATAAATTAGGGGAAAAAATAATAAAAATTAAAATTTATTATCTAAAACATAATAATTTTTATGATTTTAATGGTAAAATTTTATTTGAAGAATTAGATTTTAACAATTGAATCAAAATTTAAATTTATGATATTAAATTATTTGAAGATATTTAATTGTTTTTCCATGTATAACTTATAGAAAAATATTATTATATCCATGTAAGTATTGCATTGCACCTTGTTGAATGAAGTTTATCAAAATTAAAATTGTTAAAATTTTGTTTGTGATCTACTATATCACAAGGTGAATTAAAAAGTCTTGTTTTATTTTTTTTAAGAATGCTTATTATGAACGAATTACCAATGTTTTTGTAATAAAAAGAATACAATAACAATATTTGAATAATTAAGAGAGTATAGGATATAAAAATCTCATACCATTCGTACCATGTACTTGTAAAATAAATATAAAATTCGACAAGTTAGATATGCATTTTCTTTGACACGAAAGAAAAATAAATAAATTGTTTGATGAGTTTAAAGATAAGTTCCTGCCTAGTGCCTACATACAAACACTATATAGATATAATGAACGTGCAACAAGTATTTTTCTTTCATTGTTTTCCGCTGTTCCATTTCAAGCTGGCTTAGGTATGAATGCGAAATCCACCTGACGGTGGAGCAGGGCCGTTTGGAAGCGACTGCAAATGAAGCCCATATTCTCTCGACCACTGACGATGTAATAATAATGGCCTGCAAGCTACTCTGGACTCAGGAGAAGCAACAAAAATGTTGAGCATGATAAGCAGAAGCTGCACAACTGTGAAGAGGAACCTTCTGTAAGAGAAATCCATGTTTATATTCTCTCTAAGTAAATGAAACAAAAGGAAAGCTTTTGAAGGAGTTCAATGATCTTGGGTGGAACTACAATGTTAGTGAGTTAATTTGTACACAAGATATATAATGTTGTGGTGGACGGAAGGTGGACATAATACACATGTGTATTAACATGGCTTGGAAAATTAGAACCGCAAACCTCGGACCCTTAAATGCCTTCCACGCGCAACATGTGTTTGAGAACGAAGACAACTAAACTTGGTCCAGTAGAGATATAAAACTAGCTTGAATATGATATTAAATTTTACAATACTTCTCACATGGTTACATGTTTTTGACTTGATTATATTCTTAGGCTACTATTTTACTATTATAATTAATTAATTTTTAATTTTAATTTCTTTATAATTTCGGTCTCCCAAATTCCAATCCCAAAAATTTAGGGCAGATCATCAGATCTTGGCCTTATTAAGCTTATTTTACGTGACCATGCAACTTAATCTCTTATTCAAGTGACTGTTAGGTGTTATGTAATAGCCATACTCATAATATAAAGCCATTGAAAATTTGATGACTCTGCATGCATATGCATAGGAGCATTTGGTGTGTTTTCACCTTTACACGTTAATTTTCCTTGCTTTGCCATGACACGAGGCTCACAATGAAAACAATACGGTCAACGGGTTCCTACCAGCTAGCCAGTATATATAGCATATTTGGAGATAACAAAATTGCATATTATTTATAAATGTTTCACATGCACTATGTTCATTTCTTTGTTTTGCCTTCTTTTTTTTTTTTTTTTCATTGTTGGAAACAGGAGCAAACACGACAAGTAGAATTTAGTTACCAATGCAACCGCCCGTTGACTTGTATTTGTACAAGTTCTTTGTTTCTCGCAAATTAAAACTCTTTTATTCAGACTTGCAAAAGATATCTTAAAGTTGTGTTAAGGGTTTTGATCAAAGGTATGTTTGAATAAACTTCTTTATTAATATTTATAAGAGAGAAAAAATAATTAAATTTTTTTCATAAGCTAATTGATGATCATTATGATAATATTACATGATTTAAATATTAGCAAGTATGTAATGTGATAGAAGATATTTACTCATGTTTTAAGCAACATATTATATGTTAAAATAAATTGATGCAAGGAAATATCAACTACCTTATGAATTTTATAAACTTCAATCTACTTTATGAAAAATTTAAATCTTATGGATGCACCGTTAAAATTTACTTTTGTAAAAAAAAAAATTATTAAATGTGTCATATATTTAACAACATTTGGTAAGATCCTCTTACCCTAGTCAATATTTTTGTATGAACATAAATTTCATCGATCTACCTACAACTACAACGTCAACTAGGTAGAAAAACGTATCACCATGGACCACAAAACTTACGTTAGGCATGAATCAGATAGCATCTAATTTCAATTTTTTGATTCTCGGGGTAACTACGCCAAAGAAATTAATAAGTATTTCTGTGAAATTTAGCTGAGCCCAAATGACTTGCATTTTTTAGGGGAGGGAAATTAACCAACAGGTGTATGATTATGTATTAATAATTTTAAATAATTCAAAAATTAATAGGATACGTAATCTAATAACAGAAATTGACTTATAGAAATAATAAAATAATGCAATGAAATATCACTCAATTTTTTAAATTTGTGAAAAATTTAGACTTAATTAACTTCATAACAATTTTTTACGTGCAGCCTTTCAAAATTGGAGTAAAATGGGGCAATAGATGAAGGCTTCTGAAGTTAGCAAGGCTTGACTCGAATGCAAGTGTTTGTATTAGTTTATTATGTTTAAAGTAATTATCATCAAGATTTCCCAAGAGCTTTTTATCTTAAACTGCCTTTTTTTCTATAATTTAGGGAAATCTAAATGTGTATAGAAAACGATTTTGTTAATAACTTTTTGTAAATGTTTAGTGGATGTGACAAGGAAGTTGCTGAGATGTCTCCCAAGTAATTCTACACTCGGTACCAATTCAACTCGAGTATAAAATCAAGCAACATTTTGCAAGTTATATCCATTTCTTTATCCATTACAAATATTTCAGTACATCAGGATTACAACACTAGTAAAAGCTGATACTATACGTCACTTGTATCCAAATTTAGATGGTATCAACTAATATAAAGTGAATGCCCTGATCAAGACATACTACATACAGAAATATACAAATAAGCCACCTTACATGGAATCTGGTGGATCAAATGATGTGATACACAAGAAATTTGGACGTGATCCCTATACTATACAAATAGGATGCAACATTATTCATAGACAAATTGAGCTCAATACAGCACTATTAATATCTATAGGGTAATTGAAAGGTGATTTGGCAACAAGCGATCTCCATGTCTTGTTTTTTGGGTCGTAGATTTGAATGAACAGAGTTCCTGCCCTCTTATGTTGTCTGGACCTCCGTGTTTCAGTAAAATCAACAACACATAAATGTGTCACTACATACAGCTCCCTGTCTAACACAACAACCCCAAATGACGAATAGTAAGGAGCTTTTCTTGGCACACGAGACTCGTATAGCCAACGATTTGAAGACATGTCATATCTGCAAGGTGTATTCATCATAAATATGTCAATAACAGATTTATAACTTCAGAAGGTTTGAAATTGTAATTTACAAGTAAGCAAGCAGGGCCATCAAGAATGTTGAATTCGTGTTTCAATGAATATTAGCCTATTTGTTTAAAAGCAAAATGCCATTTACAGTAAGCAAACTTGATTTCAACAGCAAATCATCATGTCGGATAAATTTGAAGTCGGAAAAAAAAATTATGCAGTAAGTAGAACTGATTTTGAGATAATAAAAATAAGTTAAATTTCAAGGTGAACAAACTTGATTCCAAATTTGTGACCCATCAAAACTTTAAAAGCATGCCTATACTTATACTTCAAAAGTGATTCTACTTTACCATCCAAACAAAATTATTCTTCAAAACTCCACTCTTCAAATATTCTCAAACATTAGTCTTTTTTTTTTTTCAACATCAATTCTATCAAAATCTAAACCAAATGGACCTTATACATAATAAAAGGATAAAACAATGTATATCTGTTCGCAAGCATTCCGCTTCTGGTCTACTAGATGACTGGTAAGCAAGCTAAGTAACCAATATAATTATTTAATTATCTCAAAGTATTTTAAAGCAAACCCTTATCATGATTCTTCCTAAAAGTTGAATAAATAGAGCTCAAATAGCCTGGCAGGAGGCAGGAACACTCCCCACTGCATAACCATTGGTCAGTTAAGCAAAACTTTTGATCATGCTTGCCTCATTTGTCCATTTTGTCAAGATCCATCAGAGTAAAAAAAACCACACACACACACACACACACAAATTTTCAAGTTCAAAAAATTACATAAATAGATTGTATACACATACAAAAGTTACTGTGTGTGATTAGAAGCATTTGGCACAAATTTCTATTATCCTATATACCAGTGCCATGTCTTCATAAATAGAATTTCATGAGTCTCATATTCAAGTCACTCCGAACTTCAAGGGATAATCAATTTCAATTTCACAAACATCAGAACAATTTATACTTTATTCTACGCATTTTACACTTCACACTACAGCATTTATTTAACTGCAAATAACTTCTACACTGATTGACAGACACAAGACACAATTATTGCAACTCCTAATAACAAATACTTGGTGCCAGAAAACCACAATTGATTATAGTTTATATAGCCTAGTTTCTAAGTGGTAACATCATGACAGTAGTCTAACCACTACCCTTTTGTAACTCGTCAGCTTTAAACCTAAGAACAATACACAACACCAAACCCAAATCTGCATCTGCCTAATCATGATATTATAGAGTACATATTAAAAAAAAAAACTAGCGTACCCCATTGCCCAGAGGCTCTTCGCTATGCGAAGGTATGGGGGAGGGATATTGTACGCAGCCTTACCCTTGCATATGCAAAGAGGCTGTTTCCAGATTCGAACCCATGACCAACAGGTCACCAAGGCACAACTTTACCGCTGCACCAGGGCTCGTCCTCAGAGTACATATTAAAGAAGACAAATATATTGGACCTAGTGGGATAAGGCTTTGTTATTGTTGTTGCAAGTATCTAAACACATGTTTAATATAGGGTACATATTAATGATGCAAGTATCTAAACACATGTTTTAACAAGTTCAAAACACAAATAAACAACCCACATGTACAATACAAGATCACAATTGCAACTACAAGTTTATAGTCATAGTACATTTAAGGAGTCAAATTTGGGCTGTTTATTCATCAAATCAAATAAATCTGAAACTTGTCCTTTTCCCTATGTCATTTAATTATTTTGCTTGACAATATTTTAAGACCGTGTAATGTGTATGAGACTTATAAAAAGACAAAGGCCTCTAACAGTCTAACCTACCAAAGACAAGACAAGCCTTCTATCAAAACAATTACTTCTAGGTTCTAACTACTAAAGACAAACCAAATGCCAGCAAGAAATGATAGAGGACATAAATAGAGGAATACAGGTCAGAAACAACAGCTGCAACCAGGAAAACAAACACTCAGTTCAGTTCAAGTCACACAAATCGGGAAACCCAGCAGAGAACACGTGAACAACAAAATACAAAAACCAGGAACAGGGGAAGCAAAACAAACCAAAATTTCAATCCAAGTAGAAGTCTGACATCCCAAAATCTTTATCAAAGTTACATCATCACCCATCTCAAATTCTCAATTACACTCCATTGTTGAGCTGAAGTAACATGGCACCATAGGCTACACAAAGACACACACAGCTGCAGTCTCAGAGTTGTTGAAAGGGAGATGATTTTGAAAGGAAAAGGTGAAATTCAATTCAATAAGCTGAACTGGGTGGTTTAAGTCAAGGTGTGAGTTTCGGTGGGCTGGACATGGTATTATTTTGTTCTGCCCAATCCACTAACAAGCTTTTGGTGCAAATTTGAGAGTAGCTAGAAATGCAGATTCAGAGATCTTTTAGAGGTAAGACATGATTCATCTCCAATTCCAGAAAATTGTGTTCTCACCTGTGCATAGGATCACAGAATCTGACACAACATGGAGTAAGACTTTGACTACCATGCACCAAACAAGTGCCTAAAACGAATTTCTTGGAAGAAAATCTACAACTAACATATAATTGACAGCTCAAGCTTGACAAAAAATGGTAGAAGCACCCATACCAAGAACAAACTTGTCCAACAAACAACACAAAAGCACACTTACATAGTAAAATCACTATTCATGAATAAAACTTGAAATGCACATTAAGAACTAGTTTAAATCACAAGCCAAGATGATTATACCACTCCCCTTACAAACCATTTTTCATTGAAAAGAACATTCTAAATAGCTAACACACTTGCTCCAATCCTAACTAGCAAAACCATAAAACAAAACAACAGAAAGAATGATCTCCCAATTGCCAATAGTAAGTCAACCAGCCTCCTTTCTTTTCATAACATCAAAATTCAACAATAACATACAGAATAATGTAATGTAATGTAATGCACAAGCACAAACTCGAGAGCTACCAATTATTAATAGAAACTAATTAATTAAGCAGGAAATTGGTATAATTGAAGAAAGAAACAGAATCAGAGAAAGTACCTCAAAATCTCATTTCCATCAAGCATGAAAAGCATGGGACATCCATTATATTCAACCACCACAATCTTCCCAACCCTGACCCTCTCCTCATTCCCCCACATATCCCCAACCTCTCTCCAAGCGCCACTCTCCACTCCCATCACTACCGCATCCCTATAATACTCATCCACCGGAAACACCCCCGATATGGTCCTCGACGCGCCATACCCTCCCATCACCCAGAACTCCCTCCCCTCCTCTCCGACAAACCCCACGCACCCGGCACGAAACCCGGGGAGATTCTCCATCGGCACCCACCGGTCCCTCCCCACCTCGTACCGCTCCACCGACCGAATCCTCGACCCCGCCGCCCCGAACATCGTATGCCTCGAGCCCCCACCGGCCACATAAATGCTCCCGCGGGCCGGCACCACCGCGCAGGCGAAGCTCCCCCTCGGAGACAGCATCTGGGCGCGTGGCTCCCACGAAAAGTCGTGGAAGCTGAAGCGGAACGTGGCGGAGGACGGCGAGGGGCGATCGATGGGGAAGGAGCGCGTGTCGAAGAGGGACCCACCGAGGACGTAGAGGTGGGACCCGAGGGAGACGGCGGCGAAGTTGCAGAGGCCGTACACGTGGGGGTTGCAGGGCATGAGAGGGAGCGGGCACCACGCGAGCGCGTTCGGATCAAACAGAAAGGGTGAAGCGATTGAAGGATCTTGCGGGAAGATGCAGAGAAGGTGGTTCTTTCCGTTCAGCGAGGCTAAGAAAAATTTCGAGGAGAGAAGCAGTTTCCATGATTTGCATGTGGCTTTGAGCCTCCCGTGGTGGGAGTAGGGGACCATCGAGAGGATCGACGCCGCGACGTCGTTTGGGAGACCCGGGATGAGCGTCGCGCCACCGCCACCGCCGGCGCCGGTGTCCCAATAGGAATTCATGTTCGGTTAATTGGTTTTTGTTGTTGTTGTCAACGCTGCGCGCGTTTGCATTGCCGTGTTCGTTTCTTTTCTACTATATGCTTCACTTTGTTTTGAGGGTCAAAAAGATAATACACTTTTTTTTCGGGTTTTCTTTTTGAGCAAGACAGTGGGATGGGACTATGGGAGTCGGAATCCAACCAACAGTTCGACCTTTCTATGTTTCATCTAAGGATGTGTTTTTTTACCGAATCCGAAACAATCATAATCAAATCCAATAAAATCATTATGAACGGTTAAGGTTGTGTTTTTTTTTTTGTTTTTAAGGTTTATAAATTGTTAACTTAAAAATGTTTGATAAAATTATGCAAGTACAAGGTAGTTTATTATTAAATATAATATATAGGTAGGAAAAATGCTTGAATTATATTTTTTTATTCTTAAAATAAATCAACAAAAAAGATATTGTTGTTTATAGAAACTTCAAAAAACTATGTTTGTCTTAATCAAGATAAAAAAGATAAATCAATATTTACGCACAGTGTTTATATTGATTTATCCTATAACGTAAGTTGTTCGCTCTTATTATTAGGATATCTATTTCAATGATTGAAAAATACAAGATTTATATTCTCATTTTTTAAGTATATATTTTTATAAGTTTTTATAGACTCAAGTCTAAATACTCTTTTTAACAGGTTTCTTCTAGCTCTTAAAAAAAGTTTCTTCTAGTTTTACACGCATCGTTTTTAGAAGAAAAATAAAATAAAATAAAATTATCCTCGTCCAATAATAACCTTCAATTAAAAAATCGATGGTTGATATTGCATTTAATTTTTTTAGGGAGATAGTGTATTTAATTTCATATTATATATATATATATATATATATATATATATATATATATATATATATATATATATATATATATATTTGAATCTATAACAATCTACCATCACTAATGACAGGTGTATTTTATTCTTTATGGTGCATATTTTCATTTTAAAGGATTCAAATCTTATTCTCTAGAGATAGTTGTTCTTCATCTCTTGCTATAAATACACTTAGAAATAATGTGCCATAGGTAATTAGGATGGTAGTTAATGCAAATTCTTTTATGCGATTAAAAGCAATGAGTGTCTCACTATCTTCATTTATAATTGTTCTTCTTGAGGGATCTTTAGACCTTTTTTGAAAGTGCTTATTCTAAAAATATGAACGCTTGGTACATTTATTGCATATATTAATTATTTTGAATGTTGTCATTGTATCGAAAAAATGTGAGTTACTTTTGTTCCTCTGTTGTTGACAATAGGTAGAACATTCCATTGTTCATGTGACAAGGTAACTTTTTCCAATGCTTAGGACTGCTATATGTTTTGAGTTCAACCTTGATATTTTGTCCAACAACAGAGAAATGTTCAACGATCCTAAAATGAGATAATCTTCTAACTTGTTGTCGAATAGTCATCGAAAGATGTAGTCTTCATATTGTTGTCACATATATATAGTCTTAATTAAGACTATTTCTCACGAGATTGTATATCTTTCTAACAGATGAACTATCACAATATGATCCCTGTACACTTAGAGTATACCATATTAGCATATTTGGTTTGTCAAACATTAAAACTACAAGGTTAAAAGCATAAGATTTTTTTTAAAGAAAAATTCTTAAAAACACTTTTATTGAAAAAAGTTTTTCAAAACATTCCGGTTGAAGAATGACAGATAAAAATGTTCTTGTTCAATATTGTTGTTCTAATTTATATATAGAGAGGGATAAAAATGTTTTTAATTAATTTATAGTTATCGAGAATATTAATGTTGGAGTATTTTTTTTTGTGTTTTTGGGGTCTGAAGTGGACTTTGTGAGAAGTTTTAAAAATCTCTGCAGCCTGGACCCTGGTGGCTCATCTGTCACTAACTAGTCTGGGGGACTAGTTGGGTCACGTAAGCTATTTTTTTTTTGGGTGTTTGTTGGGCCTAAATGGACAGCATTTCGGTTTATCAGACTAGAGGCACCTCATTCCAATTCCTAATGCACTTGGGTGCAACAAAACAAACAATGAAGTGCATTAAAAGATAAATTAAAATGAGAAACTATCTAATCATATATAACTCGAATTATAATGTTCAAACGAATCGGAGCAACATTAATAGAATGTATATCAACTCAAATGCACAAGCCCTAGCTAGCATATTAGCGATGCTTTTTTTATATAAATAATAATATTTTCCTTTCCGAAAAATAGTATTAAATCAAAATAATTCTTCTTCTTTTTTTTAACTGATTACATAAAAGATTTTTTGTTTCTTTTGAGCCGGAGGATGTTTATTGAATGTGCAAGTACCTGAATATGACTTCTTGGGTCTCAACAATAATTAAACTATGACATATGATCATTGATCAGGATACTTTTTCAAATAAAAAAATCACATGTATCATATAGAAGAGAATATTACTAGAAGTAACTAGCTTTTAAAAAAATATATTTAATATAATTACATGTCGAAACTTAAACTAGGAATTACAGAGTAAACTAAAACAATATTATATTAAAATTAATTGATTCATGCGCTGAATAGTAAAGATAAGGTAAACACTTTTTTTTGTTTGATGGATTCTTTTTATTTGAAACATTGGAGGTAGCGAACACTTGGACATTGGTTGGGGAGTATCACTTAGCGGAGGATCATGATCACACTTCAAGATTCATTTTCAAAAAATAAATAAATCAATATTATGTATGTATGTAATTGTTTTTATATCTCACTTATATTATATATTTTTAATATACACACATAAAATTATACCTTAAATTAAAATTAAGAAGATAATGTTATGATTTATTGTTCAATAAACATTTTCATTAAATATTTGGGTCAGCTGGGATTGGAAAAAATGTCATTTATTAATAGATGAAAATTCTTAAGTGTTAAGGTTATTTTCGTTTCTATGATATTTATTTAATAAAATTAAATAATTCGCATAAACATTATAATATAATATATCGTGCTGACATTTGATGTATATTATAATGCAGTACTTATCTATATCAACTATATTCTAAGTTAGTTTAATGTATATTACTGTTATTAAAAAATTGCATCAATTAAGGTTGACTCAATGCTAATTAAACATGTACTCAGTATAATATTTTTTTATGTTGTGATGAGTAACAAACTCGTTGGAGAATGAAGAGAGTCTTTCACTCATTTTCTTCAAGTATTGTTAAATTAGCTTTTAATTAGTCCATTGGGATTAGAAATATAGTGATTTGACACTTTTAGTTAAGTAATCAAATGTGTAAGGTGAGAAAGTAAGGATGCATCGACCATAAATTTAAATTAATAAAAATTATCTTTAAAGTACTTTAATTTTAATTGATGATGGAACATCTTTATTATTTTTCTACTTTACACGTTTACCTTTTTTTATCATTATAACTAGGTCTTGGACTTCCTTTAGTATCTAAGATATTTTTCACAAGTCTCGGTTGAATTTAATTACGTTTAAAATTTATCATCTTTCTCCTAAAATATATCATACTAAATCAAACCTAGATCTTCTTTCATAAATTTAATATATATCAATTGAGTTACATACATTATCTTACTTTACACATTTACTTTATATTTACATAATATAATATGATATTGGAATAGTTTTCTTTTGAGATATAAGTTTACTACACCAAAAGAAAAACAGTAAATTATCTATTGCATTTTTTAAAATCTATCCCAATTTTACAAACAAGAAAACTCAGCTTTCATGTTATTTTTTATGTTTTAATTACGAGATATCCTCACATCTCTCTCCGCAGCTTCTATAATGGACGCACTTCCCAGGTGACTCGATACACTAATAAATAAAAATTCTCTCTTAATTGAATATTCAGCCTAGAAATTCAAGTTTTTAAAGCATGAAATAAACCTTCTTAATTAGCCATTATCATGTGTATATATGTTAATTAAATTCATTTTTAATTTGAGAATGCCAATTTAATATTGATCTATTTGTGATACATATCTTTGGCAAATTACACTGAGTATGGTTTTGGTTTATCATAGAATAACTCTAAAAATGATTGTGAAACACCCATTTTTTCCCTTTAATTCAGAATTTAAAAACTTGTTAATAGATAAACGGCAAAGAAGTAAAGGGGTACTGTAAAATTGCGTAGGTACATTGTGTAGGATCATTCCAATAATATGTTTTTAGAAGTCAAATTCTGGCTAAAGTCACTAGATAGAGTGTAATATAGTATAAGCATTATTTGCGAGGGCTTTTCCAGGTTAAGGCAAAAGGGTATACCACTTTCACACAGCTTCTCCACTATACTTGCAAAGAAATATCCAAATACAGTAGCTGCAGACAGTGGCAGATGAAGTACGCCTGCTGAGAGAGATCTTCACTTTCTGCCTCAGAATATATATGAAGCTGAGCTTCAATATGGATCACTCTACTCATTAGTTTTGAAGTCCAAAGAAGTAAGCCTCTTAATTGTTTGTAAGAATTACTAGCTAGATCTATGAGCCTAACAAAGTCAATTTTTTTATTATATAATATATGTGGCTATATATCTTTAATTTGCTCTTTTTACAGGTAAAATTTTGGAAGAACAAGACCAAGAGTTCCATGGAAGGAAACTTTCTGACCAGAAACACGCATAATAAAGGGGACAGGTTTGGGTTTGAGGAGCATTCATGGCCTGCTAGAAACTATGCTTGTAGCTTTTGCAAGAGAGAGTTCAAGTCTGCTCAAGCCTTGGGTGGCCACATGAATGTTCACAGAAGGGATAGGGCAAGATTGAGATCTTGCTTAACCCCATCATCATGGGTTTCTTCTGAGTTTCCTAATAAACCTAACCCTAGCATTGAGCCTAACCCAACTCATCTTTCATCCTCCTCTCCATCATCATCATGCATATCTAATAACCTGTTGAATTGTGCTCATACGTCTCCACTTTATATCCCTTCTTTGACTTTGTCTTCTTCACTTACTCCAGCTTCTCCCAATGGAGACAAGAAACCAAGAAGAGTATCTCCCCATCTTCTTCCTCTTTTGATTCATCAACGCTGTGAGGAAATTAAGATGAGTAAGAACAAAGCGAGTGGTTTAGGAGTTGAAGAAGTACGGGGTTGTGCAATAGGGGAGGAACTCAAGTTTTTCAAGAGTAGTACTAGTGAGCATAACATCAAGCTGGAGTTGGGAATAGGGTTGATTAAACAACCAGAAAAGTTAGATTTGGAGCTACGATTGGGGCACTGCTAGCTAGCAAAGTGTAATTTGTCAAACAAATATCTGTCTGATCTGCAAGTCTGCAACTTCAAATTTGATTTAACTTCTTGCACCAGTAATTCGTTAACCCATTTAAGCTGCTTATTATTCTATTATGTATTTGAAGAACCGACCTTATATTTTGTGAACTGAGCTCTTCTAAATTTGGTTACATTTTTAACGTTGCAATGGTGTGTTGTGGGGGGGGGGGGGGGGGGGATGTTCTTTCGACCGATTGGATGGTTTATTCAAAGTTCGTAGAATCGAAAATCAGTTTGGTGTAAGGGCCAAGTGAAAAAAATTGAAGGTCACCAAAATGGAGATATACGAACTTGGAGAGATTCTTAATCTTCATACTGTTGTATAGGTCTCAAGTGGAGTCAAATTTTGCTCTTGCTTTTCAAAAAATTTCACCTCAGTCGTCTGATCTGACAGTCAATGAGTAGAGTTTTTGTTTAGTTTGACTGAATATAAATATTCAATTTGATTTCCTACAAACTATAATTAATTTCCTCGGTCTCTCAAGGTAGATGAACACGTGATCATTCAGATAGAAGATATTCTTTAAAGTATCCATGCATTTTCCTGGATACATGCACCTAGTCTTGATGTTTCTTGAGGGTAGTTTCTGTCTTATTCTTTCTCGGAAACACTTAATATAACCATATGGTCAAACGGCAATCAATGAGATCAAAACATCATGCTCTTACTATATATAAAGTTCTCAATAAGATTGTTTTATATGTAAACTGAACATATAAACGAACAATCAAATCAATATAAGAAATTAACTGAACATTTTCATTTAACAGTAATAAGTGAGAGTTAATTCTAATCAATAAAATCATCATGATACCATAAAATAGCTAAAACAATTATTTGTTGCTTCAGTCTTAACGTGATTTTTTAATCAATTCTGCTAAAAGTGATTATAAACCAAACACAATATTAGTTAGACTACCTTCCTAGTTATAGTGCAGTTATTCTACGACATCACTATTTTCTTAGACACCATAGTGAGAGCTGGTTTATTCATTGAACATTCATTTAAAATATTGTGTAACAAGCTAGGAGTTCTTCACAAATAAGCAGTCAATCTACCTCCTCTTTAAATATATTTTCTAATACGGCATATGTTACAATAGTATAGATATACTGATACACACACATATATATATATAATGTATAGAGTAATATTATTCTTAATTACATTACTTTCCAATATATACTCTACCCTTTATACCTTTCTTTTATAATTAGAAGGAGAAAGAGAGCTTCTCTCATTATTTGTAGGCATGTATAAAAGAAAGATACAATAATAAAAGGATGTTGTATAAAAAAAATAGGTAAAATGAAAATAATATTACTCTCTATACATAATGGTATTTAATGCTCTCGGTGATGTTGAAAGCGGCGTGCTTATGGTATGTGATGATTCAGAAGACCAAAAAATACGAAATGAAGTAGAAACATATATGAGATTGCGTAAGCATAATAATACAGGAGTAGAATGAAAAGGGAGACCCAGAAAATATGTCAGGAGACTCAGAAGGGACATTCAACCTGTTATGAATTTGATGTCCTTTTCCTATAAACTGTCAAACAGAACATAGAGGATAGCACACATAGTGTTATGTAGCCTTGGTAACTTAATTCGTTTCCCTTGTCTAATTTATTCAAAGTCGTTTAGGTTTGGTATCATGTAATGGGTGCCTTCTGCCTTGTGTGTTTTCCAACATAAGATATGTTGCATGTTCCCTATGTGATGTCTGGTTTACAAACCATGATGACCTTACCCTAAAAACAAACGCACAGTTTTTGTCAGTACCATCTAAAACAAGGAATGATAGGCTGATAGCTACTTTCTCTTTCTCTCTTGATTGGTCTGTGAAAATCAGTACCCTCTAAGATTGATTAAAGAAAGTAATTCAAGTTGGATTGTAGTTGTTTGAAAAAAAAAAACATAAGAGTGGAAGCAAGGGAATTAATAAGGGGCCTTAGGTTTGAAGAAATGAAGTGTGCGTAGTGCAATGCAATGATGTCACATAAGTATGAATGAGGAATAATGAAGAGGAAATGGACATTTGGGTGTACAACACAACCTGCCAAAAGTGCAGTTCTAGTGAAAGCTGAGGGAATGGGTTAAAGTAAGCTAGTCGGCGCACGTCACTTTCCTCTTCCATTCATTCATTTACTTTTCCTCACCCAAATTCAATTACCTTTGCCATCTACCTGCACTCACCAAACCCAACCTCTTCCCAAACCCCAGAGAGAACAAAAATACAACACCTTTAATTACTCTCTTCCTAAAACGAATTTTCACCTTATCCCCCTCTTATGCGGTGTATTTGTGACAACCAACAATCATCTTAGGTGAAATTATTTTAACTTAAATAAAGATATTGAGTTCAAATCTTAAGTATATTGTGTTAAATACTTTTAAAAAAATATTCACAATAATCTTATTTAATTCAAATAAGATTGTTTTCAACAAAAAAAATATAGCATGTTTTTCTCCTGTTGAAATATCACCGTAAATTCTTCAATAGTTTTTAAGCAAAATATGTTCACTAGTCCTACTGCTGGTCACTGTTGGTCAATTTTTTTACAGTTCTATGATTGGGCCTTGGCCACTGGCAGGCTCATGATAGCTGGTCCACAACTAATTGGAAATGGAATAAGCCGACTATAATCATGTTGAATGTGGCTAATAAAGGGCACATTGCTTTGTTAATGACACCCTTATATTGATAAGTATTGTATGTGCTCTTGAATATAAATAAATAAATAAAAATTAATTTATACTTATTAAAAAATTTAGTTAACATTATTTAATTACACTAATTTCATTTAAAAATTTTCAAATTATCCTTTCTTAAAACTTGATATCAAGAATAAAAGAGCGTAATTAGAAATAAAGCATGATTTAAATGGAAGATAATTTGGGAATGGTCTTATTGAATAAGATAAAATTAGTTAAAATTTGTTTATATATAAGACCAACATATAAGTCATTTTTTTCTTATATTTGAGACCAACATTTTTTTAAGACCAACATCAAAGGAAAATATGTCCCTTGCTTTAGTTTACTTTTTTTTAATTTTTTTTTACAAAAATACCTTTTACAAAAACATATTTCAATTGTTCATAATACAATACATAAAACCAGAAATCATTTTGTATTGGGGCATGCATTCCCAATATAAAATGGAAACAAATTTCTGTTTTGTGTTTGAACATATTTTTTTTGTTATATTCGAGATAGAAGGGAGTATGTCCCTTGCTTTAGTTCAATTTCTTTTTAAACAAATTAAAAATACCTTTTACAAAAATACGTTTCTTTTGTTCATGACGCAATGCAGAAATTGTTTCGTAATGGGGTGTGAGATCCCACTACATGATGAGTTTGGATTGTTTGGGAAAGAAAATTCATTAAAGCAAATTCTTTCACTATACTATCTAATCAATTTAATTAAAAATTTAAATTTAATTCAAAGAATTTTATTTCTTTGTTTCATTATATATATATATATATATATATATATATATATATATATATATATATATATATATATATGGCATATTAAGTGGAACTAATTATCATTTTAAGAATGTGAGAATTTTAAATTTGAGTCATACATAAATGCTCAAAATTTTAACTTATTCAATAGTCACGATATCACTTAAAAAAGTAGCATATATTTTTTTCATCTAATTTTGACTGTTTAAATGTGATAGAAAGATTTATATTTATAAATTTTTTATTCATAAGAATCAAAGAAAATATCTGAAAATTTACATGTTTTTGTTTCTCATACCAAAAAATGTTCTCATACGTTCGTGTGCGTATGAAAACACAAGAGTAAGGTTAAATTTTAAATCTCATCGGAAAAAAAGGACTAAATTTTAAATTAATATAAACCGAATAAGTTTATAAAGACTAAAATAACAAGACGTAATATAAGATATTGGAGAAATGAAAATAGTATTATAATTATTTTATAAACATAAGTATACTGCTTAGATATGTGAATTTTATAAACATATACTAAAATATACTAAAAGTATATTAGAATGATTTTTAAAATTCAATCCAGTTTATAAAAAAAAATTGTTTAAGTTGTGTGATTTAGATTGAATTGACTCGATTTAACAACATTAATAACTCATGAAACTTCATTACTTGTCATTGCCAAGGAAAAGACACAAAAATAAACTTATAAGTTTGTTAGAGCTGTAGAATTTGTTTGCTTAAAAGGCTTCAAATATAGACATATGAGGTCTAAAGTACCAGTACAAATACACATATAACCAGTCCAATAAAAGAACCAGATTGAGAAGCTTATCGTACGTTCCAATTCTCAATTAATTAATTAAGTGTATTATATATATGCTGCTTTGTAACAACGAGAATCAAGCAATCCGTGTTGATAAACATCCAAGTGGAAAATGTTAACATAGTAAAAGACGGGGCAATTTGGTAGAAAAAGCCATGACACTCGCGTTAATGTCTTTCGTTTTCTTGTCATTGTCCTTGTCTTATTTCCCATCTCTTCCCGTAATAAATATCTTCATTATCCAATCATAAGACTAATATTTAACTGATAACTCATTTTATTTAAGATTAATTTTACATAATAAATTTATATTTTTTATTTTATGCCATTATTTTAACCTGTAATATTACATAGGATAAATTCATGATAAATATATTTAAATGTATAAGTTTTATTTTGGATTTAAATTATTGTTTTAAATCATAATGTAAGATTACTTTTAATTATTGATAACTTATTTTAACAATTTATTAAAATCTAATTTAGAGATAAAGACTGTTTTGCAGAAATTTGGAAATGAAGATAAAATAGGATAAATTAAAATGAATAAACAATTGAGTATATAAATAAAGAAAAATAATAATAACTTCAAATGGTTTAAAATATTTGTGGAACTTCATTGATATATAGTTGACAATCCTTCTCACCTTGGAAGCGCATATCACCCGAGAAGGAATGAACAGATTTATTCGGGTCTAAAAAAAACGTGTTGCTTCCAATTTTCGATAGCAAGAAAAACGAGGAAGGGATTGTGTAGAAGACAAAATTACTCTTAATGTTCAAATATTTTTATTTTATTTTACTTTCTATACAACTAAGTAAAAGAAAATAAAAAAATAACTTTTCTTCTTCTTCTTTTCTTTTCTCTGGCTTATAAAAAACCTAAAAAAATATTTCACTTTCTAGTTGTTGTTTTTTTTTCCTTTTTTTATTCGTCTCTTTCACTTTCTTTTCTTCACAACTTGCTTCCTAAATCAATCAAACATACCCTAATGATATGTTTTAATAGAATGAAAACAAAATAGAGAAAAAAGATAATAAAAAATAATTAAAAAATATTTGATTGATAGAAAATGAAAAAAAAAACTTTCTAAAAAAAATTTAATTTTTTTCATAATTTCTACGTTTCCTTTTTTTATATTTTAAACTTTTTTCTTCACTTTCACTTCCCCGTACTAAACTGATCATAAAAGAAAATTAGAGTATGCTTAGATAATTTTTTCATAATATTTATAGGATAAGAAAATTAAAAAAAAAACTTCTCCAAACAAAAGTTTTCTTGAACTAATTTCTTCAAAAAATAATTTTGAACTTATTCATAAGTTAATTTCAGTTTATAATACAATTATTTTTTTATAAATATTTATAGACAAAAAGATTCAAACAATCTTTAATATGGAAACATATTTCTTATCTAGACAGCAGAAGGCCAAACAAACTTTTCTTTCTTAAATGTGTATGTACGTATATGGCATAGATAACACATTAGTGTTGGAATTGTTTAATTGAAATCAGTGAACAACTCTGCTTATGCTCTTGTTTTGTAATGAACAGCACTGCTTCCAATTAATCAATTTCTTTCAGGTGTAGGCCAAAAAAACGTAGGCCATTCGTTATGATGTTGATAGTGAAGGCATGTCGATATGATGTGCTGTCACTACCAAATTTTGGTGCCGAGTTTAAACTCAAGGACAAGTACAAACTACAAATGGCATTGCCATAATCTTCGATCTCTTCCATCTACACCTTCTTATAGGAAGGTTCCTGCATATGTTTCCTTGCAAATACTATAGGTGGGTAAAGGAAAAATGTTTGTATGAAGTTAGCATACATATGATTTTCGAATTCTATTATTTAAACTAGGTCTTAAATTTTTTAAATAATAAAAAAATAGAAGTTAAATACAGTTAATAAAAATAATAATAATATAAAAGTAGTGAGAAGTTAATATAAATTAGAAGAAAAATTTTAAATTTAAGAAATGATTTAATGATAAAATTATCCAATGAAATGTATATACCAAACAGAATAATTTTTATTATTAATAGTTATACATACTAATTTCTAAATATTGTATTAATACTATATATATATATATATATATATATATATATATATATATATATATATATATATATATATATATATCTTAAAAACATTTCTGAAAAGTAAAAAACAAATATCTTAAAACTATTGCATGAACAATACTATTATTATCCATAATTTTTTGTACTAATTACTCGAATCGTGTCATCACAGGTCCATTGAGATCAAAGAATGTCAAGTGTCACACAATGAATAGAGGCATGCTGTGCCATAATACCTACTAGGGCTAGGGAAAAACTCAGTATAACTCTTTTTGACCGACTGTTAATTGGTGTTTGAAGAAGCATTAAAGAACAAATCAACAAACAATTGATTTCTTTGTACAAACAATGGTAGTTTGACATGTGAAAGTTACTGCGTGATCTTTGCAATTTGCATGCAATCCTCCGAACCATTTTGTGATTTTTTTTTTGTGGCATTTTTTTTAATTACAATAACTTTCCTAGGGATATTGCTTTGTGAAATAGTAAAAATTTCTAACATTTTTTTTTGTGTTCTTCGTTTCAACAAAATTTCTCCAACTAAAACAAAACCCCAAAATTGAAAGCTTTATTATCTGTATTTTATAAAATAAAAAGTAAAAATAAAAAATAATTGAAGAAAGTAATGATAACATTTACATTTTAAAGGTTCATGAAAAGAAATAAAAACAGTTATATATATATATATATATATATATATATATTAAAGGGTAGTTTAGGAATAAAAAATGTATATACCAAAATAAATATTTGTCTTTATTAATAGTTATAGATTATACATCTATTTTTTTTACCTCACTTGTTATTTAATTTTTCTTTCATGTTCCATTTTGATTATTTATTAGGTTTATTTTTTCTTTTTCTTTCTTATCCGTCTCTCTCTCTACTCATTCACAGTATTTTTATGATGTTCAGTCAGTATTTTCCAAATTGCAAAACAAATTTAGTAAAAATTATTTTAATTATATAAAACAAACATTTATGATGTATATTGCAAAGACTAGAACACTAGTAATTAATATAAAAAAGAATAAGAACTCTTTAACATATACTTAATAGTAGAAATCCAGCCACAATTAAGCTTATATGAATGATTAAAAGATTAAAATATTTTTTAAAGTCATTTGATCATTTTAAAAAAATTATCAATTAAACTTAGAAGAAAACATATAACTCATATGTTAATCTTAATCATTCATAATAAATCTAATGGTTGATATATGCTCATTTTAATTAACTCTCATATAAAAAAAAATATTCTCCCACTAGCTAGATATATCAAACACATGTATTTATATAAATTAAATTTATTTTTAATTTAATATTTTTATGATAATTTATTCACAAAATTTATTGTAAAATTGAAAGTTTTTTATATTATAACATATAGATAATTTCTACAAAATATTATAGGTTAATTTAAAATTATATAATACATATCGAATTGACACAATATATATATATATATTAGAATATATTAAAATTGAAATGTTTTTATTATAACTTTATTGTTATTTAAGTTTGACAAAAAAATTCACAATATATATATATAATTATATTTTAATGATTACATTAATAAAAATTATATTCTATATAATTGATGTTAATTTAAGATAGACAAATAAGTTATCTTCATATTTGATGTAACTTTTAACAAAAATGATTTTAGTTAAGACACCCGAATGCTGTTGAACTCCCAGTGGGAGAGAAAAAAAAAAGATATGAAGATGATATAATGTGATAAGAAATGAGAGATAAAGATAAACGAGAGATTAATATTATCAAATTATACATTGACATTGTCAACTAATTTTATATAATTATTTAATCCTAAATTATTATATATATATATATATATATATATATATATATTTTTATAAAATTATTTTAAAAGTTATATAAATGATAATTTATAATCAAATGTCAGTATAATATTATTTTATATTATTAGTACATAATTATTAAACTTTGAAAATAAAATATTTTAAAGAAAATGAAGTGTAAAGTCATTACTCTTAGCTTTGATAAGTTTACAATTAAGCTCCTTAAAAAGTCAAATTCATTTCAGACCTTTCACCGATGAGAAGATTTAATTCACGTATAAGATCCGGTATAAAGAGAATAAGTACAAGATTAGGTCATTTTAATTAAAAAAACTAAAGAAATTAAACCTAGGTAGAAAAGAATCAGAAAAACCCAAGGAGATTGACAGATCAAATCAATCATAATAAAGAATAATAAAGATAAACAAATATAAAAAATGAATTCTTGTCTGCTAGAGAGATCCCCACACAGCCGGCTTGTAGAATACTTCTCTTAGCAAACATCTAAGACTTTTCGACATCCTACACACAACATTCAGTACTTGACTATTATAGGTAGGTAATGTGTATGTCCTCATTTTGTCTCTTGCTCAAACCACCTTCACCCTCTCCATATTCTATAAGACTCTCCATTTCTCATCATAGAATTATTAATTCCTTTGTTACAACAAATTAGTTAAGTCCATATCTCCCCGTTTACCATGGACTTAAACTACCCAGAAGAGTGCTACTCCAAGAGCTCCTGCGAAGAAACCAACGATGATATGGGAATTGGAAGATCCTATGAGTGCATCTTTTGCAAGAGAGGCTTCACCACAGCACAAGCCTTAGGTGGACACATGAACATACACAGAAAAGAAAGAGCCAACAAGACCAAAGCCAGTTTCTCTTCTCATCCTTCAAGTTCAAACAACGTTGATGGCATCAACAACTATGCAGATCTCGGGTTCTATTCACAGATTCCAAGCCTCTCCACTGCTCCTGATGCTAATAGCTACCGTGAAGTTTTCTTTCCTACCGCTGCACCAAGTGTTATTAGGCCTTCTTCCCATGAGGTTTTGTGTGTAGAAAACCAACGGGGTCATCACGTTTTTGAGCAAGATTGGAGGAAGAGAAATTTGAGCTTGTACAGTAATCCGTTGGGTTTTCATGAAATTAAAGATAAGTTTGAAGAGAGTGAAGACAATGGCCTGGATTTGGAGCTGAGGCTTGGTCATCATCCATAGCATGCATATGCATATCATGCTATATATATATATATATATATCAAGCATATATATAGATATATATATATATATATATATATATATATATATATATATATATATATATATATATATATAGATGGGAGCACGTAGTCACGAGAGAGAAACTAATTTTGACCATATAATTAGATTATATGATCAAGTTAATTCCTTACTTCACACACTTCCATTTTGATATATATATATATATATATATATATATATGTGCGCGCTTTTTGAGCTCTATCTTATGACAATTGTATAGAGATGGCTTGAAGCAGCAGGAAATCAAAGCTCATGTGGGGCTTCTTCTAGTGAAAGGTACCCAGGATTCTTATGAGGAAGTTACTACTCAAATAATTTATCTCATGAAAATAATGTCTAGCACTGAATCTCACTACCCATGATTTACACCAGAAGTACTACTGAAGTTACTAATTATGTGAATGTTTCTTTTGGTACTCATTTTTGTTCAGTTTTTTGGTACGCAGCTCCTTGCTTGTTACAATAAAAATTAGGTAATTATTTATCTATTGTACCATTTTATTTTAAGAAATCTCTTAACATATAATCCAAAAACTCTGTCCATATAATAAAATATAATTCTGTCATTTCTCGACTGGTCCATATCTGCTTTGCATTGTTTGAAGACAGGTGAGATATCGATAACGTAACCGCTCCGGCAGGATGAGTATCAGCTCACTAAATCCATATAGAAGGAAACATTAATTTATGGTTCAGTTATGTTACTAATTTCCTAGATATAATAGTGGTTATAATTTCAAACATAAACTTACAAGCGCAGTTGGTTGCTCATCATGAAATTAATTTTTCTTTGTTTTACTTGGTATTGAAGCAATAAGCAAACTAATTCACAAAATGATTTATCTTCACTCGTCTACCTGTACTGTAAAATCATAGCATGCAAAAAGTGTCGGCGATCTTGTTAATAATCAACTGGGAAAAAATAAAACTTCGATGCAATTCTGTAAATATCTTTAATGTTATTGTCTAATCAGAATTGGAATTTTATTTTTGTAATTTAGGTTGACATTTAATGTATATTTTTATTACTGAATATTATCAAGATAAAATGTAATTCTGACTGAAATATAATACTAAAAATACATATGAAATTGCATCCAAATTTTGTCCAATAAAATATTACTATAATATACAGAACATCTTTTACACATCCAGAAAAACATTTTTTTTTTCTTTTGGGGATCAGGGGGAACTGATTGTGTGACTCATAAAATACTTGCAGGAAAATACTTTCCATGCATGTTACATCATTTTCAGTAAATGTATTATAAATTTTGCTAGATATTTGTTTTTTTTATCATTTAAATTTTCTAAATCTTATCTATTAGTGTATATATGAGTTCTTTAGATTGTCTTAGGTTTGCTTCTACTATTTGACAGAGCTTTGTTTCTTTTTTCCATCCACTATGGAATTGCTTATATATTAGCATGAATCTTGTCAAGCATTAGTGGTAATGAAGTAGTTACATAAAAATAAATTTTCTTTCTTATATTTGAAAACATTTCAGTAAAAGTATTTATCATCTCAAATAAGATTATAAGTTTCAAAACTCATTTAAAAAAATGTTTATCCTCCAATTAATCTAAGTAGTCTACTCAAGAGTTATAAGCTTAAAGAATGATAGTTAATAAATACTTTTCATAAGAGACACATTCACTACAAGTGATCACATTGGAATTTGACGCCAAGATTATAATATTTCAACATTTCACAATACTGTTATGTACTAACCGGCGTGGTTTCTTTTAAGAATAAAGACAGCATTAAACAAGAAATTATAATGTTTTGTTAGACCACTACCTAATTCATGGTTTTAACCAATTTTTACATAATACGAAATTAAGTATTATTGATTGTTTTTTTTTTCTTAAATTGAAAATTTTAAATACATAAAGAGATTGGTTGAGACCATAAACAAGTGGTAGTTCAAGATTACTTAATAATTTCTAGTATTAAACTTTCACTTTTCTAAAGACATTGAAAATTTCCACAACCCTTTCTTTTTTATTAATTCATGGGGGAAAACAATAAAAAGATCACAATAAGCTATCCTGAAGCCAAAGGGAAGCTAAAGTACTGTGAGAAGACTCATGCCAAATACAAAGAGATTCCAATTGGCGAACTCCTACATTGGCCAAATAACTAATGAGCAACTTGATTAGTCTCTCCCTGAATAAGATAAAGAGATAGACCAGTTGCTTTTTGAGCAAATCCAGCACCTTCAACACCAAATCTGCATGTTGATGGTACGGAGGGCAAGAACCAGCATGAATAATATTCAGTGTCCAAATTATCCATTTCACGAAGGACTCTTCTAAATATCATATTTCTCCCAATATATTCCCAAGATTCTAAATGTCACTACCTTTTCAATGATGAATATACACTTTTCATGAGTCAAATATTAATTTTCAACAATGTGTAATGTATTAGAACCCCATTTTAATTAATATTTTAGAAATTTGAATTTATTTTCCAACAAATTGCCGATTATCATTGCTTGCTTGTCCCATACGACTTTGGTTTGGTATTGCTTCTCAAGTGAAAGTTTAAGGGTCCAGAACTTTTTACTTCAATTCTCTTTTCTCTTTCTTTAACAAGTAATTTATGAGAAATTGTATTTTTATTTTTTTTCTTCTATAACAGACAGAGAGGTACAAAATATAATAATTGATGAAGGAAAAAATGTTGTAAGAAAATATTTATAAATAATGGGTCAGTTTATAAACTTTAAAAAAGTAACTTAAAAAGTTTTCTTTTTTAAAAAATAATTTTTAAGAAACAGATCAGGTTTACTTCTTAAAAAACAGAAAATTATTATTTTAAAAAATAGTTTTGACAAACATATAAAATAGTAGAAAACTGATTTTTTTTGTTAAAGAAACATTTTTTTAAAATATACTTAAACAAACGGGCCTAACATAAATTAGTAATTTAACATTTCTAATAAGTGCATGTAAATGAATCTAATTAAAAATAAATAATGTCAATCAAACTTTACTGACATACCAACACTCATCTTTGCATTCATCTGCACACAATGATGTAAAATATATCCTTTTTAAAATAAAGTGTAAACTACACATCCCTAAACATAGATTGCAGCTAGACTTTCTTCAGCTCCCAACAACAACAATAATAACTCCTCTTTATTTATGTTTGCAAATATTATGTTTAAAAAAGCAATATTTTGTAATCATGAACTTGTACCTTTGAATGAGTTAGAACTCCAAGGTAAGGTAAATTTGAATCCCCTCTTGTTATACAGAAATATGATACATAAAGATATAATTTTTTTTCATATTTATTATTAATCTAATAAAATTAAGAACTTCCTTTTGTACCAAAAATGAGTAGTTATCTAGCATAACTGTGACATAATATATATGAAACAATTCAAATAGATACTTGAACCATTAAACCTCCTATAATTTACTCATGCCCTTCAGATAGGCCAACCAGAACTTATTAGAAGCAGTAATGCAAGCTAATTCCAAGCTGAATATCTTTATTCTAGCCGATTTTTTTTTTCCTTTAATTTGGTAAATGTTTATTCTAACACTTTTTTTTTACTGCAAATGTTTATTCTAAGACTTAAAAATACATAAACTTTTACTGTAATATATTTAGTTCTTCGGTTTTTGTAATGAGAAAAATCTTACAGATTAAACAATCCTTATATATTCGCCTAATTACATGTGTTTATACATAGAAAAAAAGCTTGAAAGAGAGATGGTCGATATCTGGTATGCAACAATACTTATATTGTAACTATATTAGCAAACAGTATGTGAAAATGATATGTAAAGTAACCTGTCTGTACGGTCCTTCTTATTGGCAGTGTTCCTGATTCCTGATCGATATGATCAGCTTGTGAGTCCATTAATTGAACTTTAGAATAATATATATGAAAGATGCAAGAGAACAAAATGCAAAAGAAGATAAAAGGAAAAAAAGAAAGAAAGAAAAAATATGCATGAGTTATGACCATTGACCACAATGTTTGCATATATTCGAACATTTGAGCGGGTCATGGACGGAGCTTCTGCTTGACTTGGCCATCAATTACTGTACTACTTTTTCTCTTATCCCTCTGACATATGTCGCACCTGGCTTGGCTATGGCATATGTTTCTTTCTTACTCAGATACGGGTTATGCCCCATAATTGATTTTCATCTATCGTTTATCTTTTGACTTATTTTCTTTTATGATTATTCCAATCTCTGAGTTAAAAAGAAAAACAACATTATTCTAATAATATTCTTTTCCCTCCCGTTTTGATAAGATATCTTAGATGAAGGTGGCTGGTAAAATCTCAAGAATGGGCAAGAAAAATCTATATGGACAAGTCCTAACTCTAAGGAACGTACACAAACATGATCCAATGAATTGGAGCTAGCTGTCACTTCCTAGTTGTTACTTTGCTAGACAAATCTATGTCTGTAGCATCCATGCAGTAAATAAGAAAATGTGGAACACTACAAGTGCATGATGCGATTAGTCATGCAAAAAATCTTCAAAGTAATTTCAATGGCTAGATGCATGTAAATATGTAATTAATGTTTTCATTATTGCATATATCAGTTCATTGAGTAAGATATCAGTGTTTCTCTCGAAACGGTATATTTTGTATTTTTTTTTTTGGCATTGTAAGATATCTGAAATTATTCCACTTTAAAATTAACACCAATATGGTCAAGTGTTGGAATAATATCCTGCTTCGAAACAGAGCCGTGTTCCCGCTGGCGCTACGTGACACACAGTTTTACTTTGAAAAGGCAAAGACAACAGGCAAAGTGGAGGGTCACTACGCAAAAAGGAGTGATAAACACAAAGAGAGGATCACTAGTCACTCACAAGTGGAGCGACGAAAGAAAAGGCAATACTATTCTTGCTTAAAATTTTATAGCATTTTTTATTATTTATTTTTCTTTTTAACATAATTTATTACGTACCTCATTTTATCTTATATTTTGTTTTATCTCTTTATCATTGAAAATTAAAAGAGTAAGAATATTAATAACATTATGTTTGAGTCATCGAATATAAATTATAGAGAGATATAAGTGATTCATACTTATGAAAATTTACACTTCACTTTTGTATAAATAAAAATCTTGATTTTTCAGTCCTTATGCCTATATACCTTATATCGCAATTTAATTCTCTTCGCCACTTCATTCATCTTATTACTTCTCACCCTTTCCCTGTAATCTTTGTCTTCCACATGGGTGTATATGCCTCAAGGGTATCACAGATGCATTACTTACATACAAATAAAGACTTTGAAGTGATGATGAGAGCACATGTGGTGCGAAAATAGAAAGAGAAGAGTATGAATGATTGTGAAAAAAGAGTGAAAAAATTGACCCTCAAACAGAAAAGTTTATAGGTGTTTCTTGAACTCTTTTCTATCTTATACTTTTAATTTACACAAAAGAACCTTTTTTATTTATTTTTTAAACTTACACAAATTTCTCTTATTTTATAAATACACCAAACTTAAAAACATTACCTCTGTGTTTTTATATGAAATCGCAAGCATATTTTTGACTCATCACATAAAAATCTTCTTAATTCTTAAACATTAAGTAAAACACTTTTTATAATTTATAAATACATTATTATTATATCCCTGTGATAATTGGTATTCAAGAGCACAAAATGAGTAGATGGAAATTAGTAATGTGCCTCCAATTTTATGATTTCTTGTGTGAGATTTTGTTAAATAACTGATTCCTTGTGAATTTTACACAGTGGAGACTTCATTTTGATGATTGATAGTATTTTTCTATTTAATTTTTCAGGTTTTAAGTAAGGAAGATTTGGAAGTGTATGATGAAGAGCTCGTTCAGCGTGCAAGATTTGCTAAGCGAGGCGACCCGCTCAGCACGAAAGAGAGCCTATTCAACGCGAAGAAAAACCCTAGAAAGCACGAAATCAGAGAGAGCCGCACTCGGCGCGCAACCAACTCGTCCAAGAAAGTTTTTGTCGCTTCTCGCTTAGTGCATCCAAGCTCGCTCAGCGCCTAGCCACTAACTCTCGCTCAACAAGACATTGCTTGCTGAGCGCACCTTCGTAAACTGAGAAACCCAAAAGTTTGTAAAGCTGGAAGATAAGAGGAAATGAAGCGACACATGCAGCGTGAAGAACGAAAAATAGAGCACAAAGGCTAAAGGAAGACAAGCAAGCTGCTTTCTTCCTATTTTTGCTTCACCATTCCATTTCTACCTTGTTTTTGCCATTGTATTTGAGCTCTCCATGCTAATGGAGGGCTAAATACTCCATTGTTGGAGAGTTTTCCACTGAGCACTCTTGATGTAAAAACGCTAACTATCTATTTAATATTATTGCTAGTGTCTTTGCTTCTATATGTGGTTATTTTCATATATGTGGCTTAATCATTCATTTATATGTTTTGTTAGGATTTAAGTGTTAGAAAATTCTATTAATCTTTAAAACTTGGTAGAGCAGCTAGGAATAGTGTAAAGTAATTTAGTATAGTTTGCATCTAATTTATCATGCGGCCCGCTTAGACTAAATTTGTTGAGGAATCAAGAATGAAACTAGGAGGGTTAGACTCTTTCATGTGAGGAATTGCAATTAGAGTAAATTTATAGGTGCAAGTAACATTTGGATAATATTAAATAGAGAAAAACTTTTATAATCATGTCGAGAGGATTCAGTAGAATTTCAACTTGGTATTTATTTCGTTCACTAAACTGAGCGTTTACTTTATGACATGAATGAATTGCCGAATTTTACATTACTCCAACTATAAATTGTTTACAAACTGAATATGTGTCATTGGAGTACAAGAAATTTTCTATGGATACGATACTCGATCTTACCGTTTTAATTACTACTTAAACGAATTGGTGCACTTATCAATGAACACCCTCCATGACAGTAAAAGTTTAAAATATTAAATACTTAAACAATGGAAATTAATTTTAAGGCAACATTACATTTATATAAGAGACTACATAATAAAGTAAATTATAGCATCACTCATTTTTATATATTAGTACAAATACAAATTGACTTTCACCTACCTATAAAATATCAATACATTCGGACAAAAATTATTGAAAAACATGAAATGGTTAACAATAGTGGTAACAAAATGATAAAATGACTACAAGGCACATCACTCATTTTTATATATACAAAGAACTAAATGAGGTCTAGGGTATGTTGATAGCAATAGCAAACTTACTCTTTTCAGCAGATTGACTCTATCTTGCAATCCATCCAATGCCTGCTCATTATCGTGTTCATCAATTTCATGAGAAGAGGAGTAAACAGATGATGCTCTGATGCCACCCTCCTCAATACCATCAAAAAGGGAAACTCTATTGTTACGATTGTCTCTAGAACAAAATCAAGTACAAGCAACCAAATGGTCACATGATAAACACAAACAGGATAAATTTCCTTTCTACATAGTTATAGACAGTTTAGAACAAAGGAGAGTCATGAGACATGAGACATCTCCATATTGCATAAAATATCAGGATTTACAAATGAAGTAAATTAAAAAAAAAAAGTGTCTCTCGCCCTATGAATAAAAACACCATGATATTTTCCAAATAGATTTTAATTTGGTTTACTATTAGGTTAAAAATTTTTACACTGTCATGATAGCTCACACTGCCTAAAGAGTTTGACTTATCTTTATAAACAGAGAGATAGTGTATAAATGTTTTATACTGTCATACTGATAGTGGATAAAAATTACGCTCTTCCAAGTATCATAAACAAAGACTGAATAAATAGTCGCTAAAAACTGATCAACCACTGCTTCACTATGTTATACACTTGTGATAAAACAGAAAACAAGCAATTGTTTAACTGCTAGAGTTTGACTGCTTCCAATGTACAGGAGTTTATTTAAAGTAACGTATGGAACAAGCTATCAAATGGTTAAACGAAAACAAAAAAACTACGGCATAATTCTCAAAGTATAGAATCATAAAGTGGCACACCTCACCAGTACAAAGATTGATATGAGGGAGAAATTTATAACTAAACAAGAAAACAAATGCTGGGTGAATTTTTATAGCATACAGCACATCATATTGCATATATTGACCACTAAGACCGAACTGAATAAGAGAGACAAAAACTACAACTAAAACTAGGAAGAGAGACTTAAGATAAACTATAGTAACTCTCCTTGTCAAGTTGCACGGTACAGAGCCACTGGCATATAAGGACCAAGAAAGCAGTTCACCAAAATCATTCCTGGTTTTAGACTAAAGAACAATGGGATCATAAAAATAATTTTACCCGTATCAAATGCAATATGGGACTTTCTAATGAATTCCCTCAGAAAAAGAGTCTTCCCATAATTTCTCTGCTAGGTGATTAGAGTCATTGTATTCACGACACACTTCCAGCACAAGACGTGCAAAATGCAAAACAGTTAAACAAATTAACAACAGATGTTATTTACAAAAGGTATATATTGTAGAAAATCACCACTGGTATTATTGGAGGGAGAAATGCTCTAGCAACACACTCACTCTTTCTAACACTCCCTACTATTAGCTGAGAATTGTTGCAAATTACAAAATTGTGTGGGTCTCACTTCTTATTTATCGGTCTTCACTCATGATTTTGTAGTTTATAATAAGTTTTAAGCAATAATAGAAAGTGTGTTAGAAACAATTTGTTAAAGAGTGTGTTGCTAGCACTCATTCTCTTGGAGCATATGAAGCAAGCTATCCAAAGAGGGGGGAGGCGAGAATGAGAAATTTATTCAGTTAATTCTATTTAGAAGAATCCGATTGCAATCTGGCATGCTCACACTCAACCTAACTTTGAAGTCACACCAATTGACCATTTGGTAGACTCAACTTGAGAGTTGAAACAAACTAAATAAGAAGACATTCTCCTTCAGACACCACTCCGCAATCCATTTCAGGAATGTACATGCCACTGATAACGCAATTTGTCAGATCAAAAACTATTCCAATTGGACGATGCAAGGATCAAACAAATATTGCCTAGCCTAGCAGAAACGAATTAAATAACGATCATCGCGATTTGACGAAGCTTCTTAGGAGAATAAATTTCAAAGTCTGATTCAAGCCAGTGATCTATACTAACCGTCTAGTATTCATGGCTCGCGAGATCGTCCAATCTCTGTTCTCAGGAACACAATTATAGCAACGGATAATTCAAATAGATGAACACGGAAAGTACAGAAGCCAATAAAGTGCAGAAAAAAAAAATCAGATCCGAAGGAATATCGGAAAGTTGTGAGCGCACCTGCGGAGGGAATCGGAACTTTGATTTTGCTACGAAACTAAGCAGAACGCTGAAGAAACGAGGAATTAAGGACAATAATATTATATAATTTAATATTCTTACGGCGGGATCGGATTCGCTGAGTGAGGAGAAACTGTCTCTGAGTTATGGTTATGGATTCGTGGAACGACGTCGCTTTAGTGTCCTCGGAGATGGAGAAGTTCCTGTGCGAGTTGTTGCTGGATTCCTCCCAGCCAATTTCTGAGCGCTTCAGAGCATTCTTCTCTCTCCGCAACCTCAAAGGCGCCTCCACTCGCAACGCTCTTATTCTCGGTTGGTCTCTCCCTCCCTTCACAACCCTAACCTAACTAAGCAGATTCGTATTCTTCAACTCATCATTTTAGGTTAGGTAATTTCTTTCTGCTGCTTCATTTGTTCCGTTAGTATGTTGAACTGTTGGCAGCCACAAGGGATTCGTCGAATTTGTTGGCGCACGAAGCTGCATTTGCGTTGGGTCATATGCAGGAATTGGAAGCCATCCCTGCTTTGGCCTCAGTTCTCAATGATCTTTCTTTGCATCACATTGTTCGCCATGAGGTAGCTTTTTACTATTATTCGCTTGCTGCATATGTATTAAAGCTAAGTTTTGATCCTCATTGGTGACATCAGAGGAAACATTTTGCCCGTGTAAAACGTCCTGGGGCCAAAAGTAACATTTTTCTCTCGTATAAAATGGTGACAACTATGAGGATTAAATTCAAATAAATAGTTTAACCAATTTTTATTTGCTTCTCTGCTCTTCCTTGTTGCTTTTACCACTTCTCTAGGTTAGAGATGATTGAGTTTGCTATAATTTCATAGGCAGCTGAGGCTCTGGGTGCTATTGGTTCAGATGGTAATGTTCCTCTCCTGAAAAATAGTTTGGATTCAGATCCGGCCGAGGAGGTTCGAGAAACATGTGAATTGGCTCTTGAACGAATTCAGAATTTAAAAGATGCTGGTAATACTGATGTGTTGCTGCGAATGATGTATCTACTTTTATGTCTGTTGATCCAGCTGCACCAGCGACCCCTGGTTCTTCTGTTGATAAACCAAGGTTTGTCAGGTTCATACTATAAGAAAGAACCTCTCTTGTTAGCTGAGTAAATATGTAGGTTGCTAACTTGTATTCATCGATATTAGACAAGTGCTTATTGATGAAGAAACAAGGGATGTATGAGCGCTATGCAGCTCTTTTTGCACTTCGTAATGACGGTGGAAATGATGCTGTTGCTGCTATTATTGATTCCTTGGGCTCAAAAAGTGCTCTACTGTGCCATGAGGTTCGATAAGCACACTCTTATTTCTGTAATTTTATCCACTATATTGTATGAATAGTCAAAATATATTATGCACTATACATGAAGAGATATCAGGTGTGGTAGAGCTGCATGGTGATATAGTATAGCCTTCTTTTATAGAAATATGTATTTGATATTTCATTTATACCTTTTCCACTTTTGACTAAAAAAAGAAAATATGTTGAGAAAGATAAAAAAAAAAACTAATGAATTTCAAAAACATTTCTTTGGCCAAAATATCAACTGTAGAACTATTCTTTCTATTTCTTGGAATGGAATAAACATGAAATTGTCATGATAAAAGTAGCTAGTTGTCCATGATAAAACCTTGATCGGTTACCAATGGTGTTGTTCATGCCATAATTATAAGGGGAGGGGGATAATTGATTATGGTTTTATCATAATGGGTTATGGTGTTAATAAAATAAAAAGAAGTATGCTGACGTACTATTAATTCCACCGATAGTTAAAACGGTAGATTAAAAAAAAAACATTTCATCTTCTTTCAGCTGAACCTCACATTTTTTTTTTTTACTTAAACTGTTTAACCTCTTTTTATCTCTCTTTCACTTTCACATTCCAACTTTCACACATAACGAGCAAGGGATAAGGGAGAAAAAATTAGATAGATTTTTTAAAAAATTAAATTTAAATAAAAAAGACAAAAAAAAATGAAAATTCACTTTTTAAAGTGATTTTTTTAATTTTTTTTTTCTTTCTGCACACAAATAAAACAGATAGGCTAAGTTAAACCGTGAAAGCCCGCTAGGTTGGCTAGTACGTAACTTTTTTTTATTTTTTGAGGAAAGCTACTACGTAACTTTGTACATTACTACATTTGAGACTCATCATCACCATGGGATCCCAAAAAAGAAAAGAAAAAAGAAAAGAAAAGAAAAGAAAAGAAAAGAAAAGGCTCCCATAATCTACAATGAGATATGACATTATTCAGTGAAAAGGAATGGCAACCGAGTGGATTGATAATTAGTATTCCCTCTTAAAACTTAAAAAACCAATAAGTTACATCCACTATAGTTCATTTACTTGTGTAGAAAGGGTACAAGCTTTTTTCCCCTTTAACTTGCACAATAGATCATATATTATGTTTCCTGAGAAATTAAAAAAACTATAGTTTTAATAAAATGTAGTGTAATGCATTAATAACATTACCATCTTTATAATTTGTTTTTATTTGTATTCTTTAATCAATATCACGATACACTTTACTTTTAGTTTAGTACTAAAATTATTATTTGGATGACCTAAGACAACGTGTCTTGTACACTTTTTTTGTTCTGGTTTGTCCAGAACACTATTGAGTATTGACCATATCCGAATTCAGAATAAAAAATACCAACAAATCAAATCAAACTCAAATAGTATTAAATAATTTAACTTTAAACTTCAACCCAACAACAACTTTATCAGGAAAAAGTCATATACTCAAATAAATAATATATAAATGAGACAGAGTTAGGAAAAAAACAAAAGATGTGAGAGTAAAAGGAGGGAAGAGTGGGAGCAACGGGTGAGTGAAAAGTGTGAGAAAATGTCTAACCCTCAAGACCAGAAACCATGGAAAGCGGAATACGCGAAGTCTGGGAGATCTTCATGCAGGACGTGCAAGAGCCCCATTGCCAGCGAAACGCTGCGTCTCGGGAAGATGGTTCAATCCACCAAATTCGATGGCCTCGTGCCCGTAATATTAAGCTGCCCCTTCTTCTCTTTTCTTCTTATTTTTTCCTTCAATATTCCTCACCTTCGTTCAATGTTGTAAATGTAGCTTTAGGTACGCTCTTGCATTTCCCACCTTTCTTCTGTTTTTTGCATGCAAAAATAACCCAACGTAGGTTTTTTTTTTTATACACCGTATGATAGTGGTATTTTAATCTGCATTCTTATTTTCAATCAGATGTGGAACCATGCTGCTTGCGTATTGAAGAAAGCCAATCAGATAAAATTGTAGGGAAATCTCTACTCGTTTGTCGTTTCGATAAATGTGTGTTTGTTTGATTTTCATGGTTTGACATTGACAAGGTTTTGTTGTGGTGTACTACTGTTTTCCTGTAGAGTTGAAGATGTTGAAAACTTAGAGTCACTTCGTTGGGAAGATCAGCAGAAGATCAGAAAATACATAGAGAGTGGCGGCGGTGGCGGCAGCAGCAGTGGCGGGGGCAGCGCGGCAAAGTCAGACTCCAAGACTGTCAAAGATACTAAATGTGGTATTGAAGTTTCACAAAATTCTCGTGCCACATGCAAGGATTGCGGTCAAAAAATTATCAAAGGAGAGGTTGGGTTGTAATGCTTCTCTCTATGTCATGTTCCAATGGCTAACTAACTTATTAGTGTGTGTTAATTGGAACGGATGGATTTTGTATTTTGGAAACGAGACCATGAGCAAAAACATGTTAATATTATCTAAAGATGGGGATTTTATGTTTTTGAACTTTAATTTATCTTGTTATTAACGTCAAGTTAACTTATGGAAAATAGCATATTTGGCTTTTAGTAATAGCTGGATGATGTTTCTGATTTAAGGGATGAAATTATGAGATGCATACTTTTTATTTTTACTTCCTACTTCTAGTTTGCCATGTTTGGATTTGATTTTAATACCCAACATGATTGCTTTGACAGCTAAAATGTTTGCTTCCAGTATTTTTTACCTAGGTGGTATGTTACTATTCCATTATGTGTTATATATTTGAACAAGCCCTGGTCCATGGTATTAGAATTTTTATGCTATCTCATTGGATTCTCGGTCTTGACTCTTGAGATTCTTGTTGTATGGTCAAAATGCTTTTCAGGTAGTTGGTTCATAACAAGGTACCATAGCCTCTATGATCAAGTAGTCTCTAGTTTAATCCTTGCTGTCATCGTTCTTCCAATAAAAAGTTGAACTTTCAACACAAGGTTGGTAAACCTGTGCACTAGGTTGTGTCAGGGAGTGAGTTAGAGTTGTAATGTAAAACTATTCATGTGTCTTTAACAGCTAAGCTTTTGGGATAGTTGGTTCATGGCTTAGAAGAACAGCAACAAAGTTCTTAATCCTTGGTAGAATGAAGAAGAGCATATTCTTTTATCCAATTCCTCTTCAATTTTGTAATGGTTATATGCCTATAGAAAATAAAAGCCTTCTGGCATCTTGTATGTAATTTGTCTTTAACAATTATGTAGGCGGGGCCATGGTGGAACATGCTAATCAGGGATCTAAGTCTCCTGAATTCTGGCCACTGCTTTTGGGTTTAACTGGGAATCTTGCATCTAGCCAATTTTCCTCCCCCTCCTTTGACCATGAAGTCCTTAAAAGGTTAAAATAAATAAATAAAATATTCTTGGAGTGTTCAAATTAAGCCACTAATGTCATAAATCATAATCATAATTTCATTTTGGGATTGCATGAAATCTGCACAAGTGATATTAGCAATAAGTTTATTCACACTTCTTAGACTTCATCTCAACCTTGTTAAGATTCTTAATATTGATTGCCATGCATTCTGAGACCACTAAGATCATTTTTATCCCAATGTACATTATTCAGAATTTCACCTAATCGTTCAAAAATCACAATCATATTGATCCATGCTCATATGTTACTGATGTCGGAATTGACTCCTTGCTGTCTGTTTCATATGTGATTTAGGTTCGTATATCTACTAAGCAAGGTGGTCAAGGTGCTAAAGGTTTGGCTTGGCACCATGCCAAGTGTCTCATCGATCTGTCACCATCAATTGAAGTGGATAAGTTATCTGGATGGAACAATCTCTCATCTTCTGATCAATCAGCTGTCATTGACTTCGCTAAAAAGGGTGATTGATATTTTTAAGAAAGTCTGGTTTTTATTGCCATAGTGGTTGGTTGAATCTCTTTATTTTCACTGTAGTTACTTGCTCACTGCATTTTTTTCAGGTGGTAGTGATACAAAAATTGAGACTGAGGAGGGTAAAGAATCCACACCACAACAAACTTCCAAAGGTGGCATAAAACGGGGGAAGGATGTTGATAGTGAGCGGAAATCAAAAGTTGCTAAGGCCAAGGGAGATGTGTCTGTGGGCAGCGCAATGTCAGTGAAATCAGGGGAAGCATGTGATCTGGAGAAGAAAATGGAGACCCAAAGCAAAGAACTCTGGGATTTGAAGGACGATCTCAAAAAGCACGTTACAACAACAGAGTTGCGTGAAATGTTGGAAGCCAGTGGTCAAGATTCAACAGGATCAGAACTTGATTTACGTGACCGCTGGTAATTTAATCTCATGGAGTTTTTATCCTGATGTTTAAGAAACGTTTGCATCATCCCAATATCTGCATTGTTAAACTTAATGTTTTTGATTCAATATGTTATAGTCCCTTTCTTAGTTTATAAGTTGTCAATGATTTTACTGACAATAGATTAGGTTTGTTTGTATGTTGAGTATCTCCTATTATGTATGACTTGAAGCTTTGATTTTGTGAGGGAAAAACTGTTTACTCACTAGCTTAGCTTTTATTACATTCAAACAACATATATATATACACAATGAGGGGAGAGACAGCTTGACAAGACAAGACACACTGCTGTCTTCTACAACAAGATAAACAGAGAAATCTACTCTAGAGATACATATAATTATAACCCATAATTATAACAGTATGCTCACTTGTATTGAGCTCTAATATAATTTGTTATGGAATCATAATTTATTGATCAAAAGGAAAATAAAAACACATAAATGCAAGCAAGTCTAGCACTTGTACTTTTCTAGATTCATTCTGGTTCCTAATTTCTTTGTGATGTATTTTGAAAAGATTATCCATTTAAATATTTTAATTCTCCTAACTGTGATAATTATTATTATGATTTTAGTGCTGATGGAATGATGTTTGGAGCACTTGATCTTTGCCCAATATGTTCTGGCTTTCTGCGTTACTCTGGAGGAATGTACCGGTGCCATGGATACATTTCCGAGTGGAGTAAATGTTCTTACTCTACCTGTGAACCAAAACGTATTGAAGGGAAGTGGAAAATCCCAAAAGAAACAAATAATCAGTACCTTAAAAAGGTGTGTAAGGAAAAAGTTGTCATAAAACAAAACCAATCAATTATGATTTATGGCTAAAGTTTTTGCTTACGGTTTACAGTGGTTCAAATCTCAAAAAGGGAAGAAACCAGTTAGGATATTGCCTCTTCCATCACCAAGGAAATCTGCTGAAAGTCAAATGATTGCTAGTCAGCATCAATCATCAAATAGTGGAAATTTACGAGATTTGAAAGTTGCTATCTGTGGATTACCTAATGACTCTATTGTATTACTTCTTTCCATTTTTCCTTTAACATTTATTTTTAGCACCCATTAATAAAGTCTACCACCCCCTTTCCCTATAAACATTTTGAGAAATAGTCATGTTTTATTTGGATTTCTAGTATTTTGTACTCATCTTCTATGAGGTGATTTTACAGGCGGAATGGAAATGCAAAATTGATGGCATATGTGGGATGTTTCATGCAAAAGTAAATAAAGGTATCTGCTGCAGTTACCAATTTATGAAAATTAAAATTCCAAATTTTTTCTGTCTCGTGTACAATTTTTGTAATGTTTTACATGACTTGTTTATTTGTAGATACTAACTGCTTGGTGGTTGGTGGATCACTCAATTATGAAGCTGAGATGCGGAAGGCAAGGTATGATGCACTCAAATTGTCAATCTCAACTTTATTTGATTAATTTTAATATGACTGACCTGGAAGAGTGATCTATAGGAGGATGAAAATACCAATAGTCAGAGAGGACTATTTGATTGACTGCTTAGCAAGAAAGAAAAGGCTTCCATTTGATATGTACAAGGTTGAAATGATTGGTGAGGCTTCTAGCATGGTCACCATTAAAGTGAAGGGACATAGTGCTGTTCACGAGGCTTCTGGCCTACAGGATTCCGGCCACATACTTGAGGAAGGGAAAAGCATATATAACACAACTTTGAATATGTCTGATTTGTCTACTGGTATTAACAGGTGAGTTCATTGTGTTTTAACCTCCTTTTCTTGTTATATACTCAAAAACTTATTTTTTTTAATTGTGATTTGTTTTTATTTACTTGGTGAATTCTCTCACATCACTTCCTTTCTTAAGATTCTTGGTTTACTGTCTTAACATTTTCTTCCCATGTAAAGCTACTACATTCTCCAGATAATCCAAGAAGATAAGGGGTCAGATTGCTATGTGTTTCGTAAATGGGGCCGAGTTGGAAATGACAAGATTGGAGGAACAAAGCTGGAGGAAATGTCAAAATCTGATGCAGTATGTGAATTCAAACGATTATTCTATGAGAAGACTGGAAACCCTTGGGACGCATGGGAACAAAAGACTATCCAGAAGCAACCTGGAAGATTTTTCCCATTGGATATTGTACTTTTTTATTTTATTTTTAAAATTATTTGTTTGATGTAAATATGTTATCATCTTCATCCATCAAGTGGATATTCAACTAATGGTTGTTACTCTGGACTTGTAGGACTATGGAGTTAACAAACAGGTCTCAAAAAAGGAAAAAAATGATGTCGACAGCAAACTACCTCCTCCATTAATAGAATTGATGAAGATGCTCTTTAATGTGGAAACATACAGGTTATAGTCAAATACCTCTTCATTTTATTAGAATATGTTTTGTGCAATACTGAGTCTTTAGTTTTATAGAGCTGCCATGATGGAATTTGAGATCAATATGTCTGAAATGCCACTTGGGAAATTGAGCAAAAGCAACATCCAAAAGGGTATGTTAACACATTATTTTAAAACTTTTTATGAGCTATAGTAGTTCCCTATACCCTTTGATTGATTGCATCAAGCAATCTCATAGCGTTTATTAAAGTAATAATAAATGGTTGATATTATGTTGGTATGCTTCCTCTTCCCAGGGTTTGAAGCATTGACAGAGATACAAAATCTGTTAAAAATTAGCAATCCCGATCCATCAGTCAAGGAAAGCTTACTTATTAATGCCAGCAATCGGTTCTTCACCATGATCCCTTCTGTTCATCCACATATTATTAGGGATGAGGATGACTTTAAGTCCAAGGTAGTACCATCTTTCATTCAAATTCAATTTGGGGTTTGGTAATGAAACATGAAGTCAGATTGATTCTTTTATTTTGTGTTAGTTCTCTACTTGCAACAATGACTCGTGGAAGTTAATCATTTTTGGCACTCCATAAAACTCAAATATTGAAATAATTATTTGAATTTTGAATATAGTTAATGAAGAATTTATACTGCACCATCAAATGATTTTTTAGGTTTGTTGTCTTGCAATTTGACCTTGTGTTTTTAATCTCTAAAGGTTAGTTAGGAGTTAGGACCTATTCAAACAGGACGTGAAATTTTTAGTTTGTTTCAATAATGTTCAAGGAATGTCAAATATATGAATGATATAAAAGTTATCTAATTCTATCAGGACTGTTCCTGATGACCTATGCTCCTGAGGATTGGCTCATTTGATTCCCTTTTATTTATTATAATTAGAATAGTATGGCCTTTCTTTTGATTTAGGTGAAAATGTTAGAAGCCCTTCAAGACATTGAAATTGCCTCAAGATTAGTTGGATTTGATGCCAACAATGATGATTCCATTGATGATAATTATAAGAAGCTTCACTGTGATATATCTCCACTTCCTCATGATAGTGAAGAGTTTTGTTTAATTGAGAAGTTTCTCCATAATACTCATGCCCCCACACATACGGTATGATTATATTTGGTATAGAAGTGGGTGTTTGTGTGTTAATGTCTGGCGTGAGTTTTTTCATTTCTCACAATGTACATGTTTCCACTATCTTTGTAATCCATTTATGCAGGACTGGAGTCTTGAGCTAGAAGAAGTTTTTTCACTTGAAAGGGAAGGTGAATTTGATAAGTTTGCTCCTTACAGGGATAAACTTGGAAACAGAATGCTCCTATGGCATGGTAGGTTGTAGATATGTGATGCTTGCTACTAGTTACTTGTATGTTTGCTGTTGTGAAATATTCTCCTATGACGCAATGAAAGAGTTGGAAAATTTAAAGAAAAGAATCTAAACAAATCTGTTGTATCTGATTACTCCATAGAAATGCCATGATAATAATAGACCAGTGACCAGAGGAGTTCCAACTTCCAAAGGCTGAAACTTTTAGGTCAAAAATTCTTTCATCTCTCCAACGAAATACAATCACATGGATGGCTATTTTGTATTAATGTGCAAACTGCAGCCGTAGATGCAAATATGTACAAAATTGAATTAGACACCTATGACAAAAATGTTCTCTATTTTAGGTTCTAGGTTGACAAACTTTGTGGGCATTCTTAGCCAAGGACTCAGAATTGCACCTCCTGAAGCCCCCGCGACTGGCTATATGGTTCTATCTATTACTCCCCTCTCATGCCTCCTTTTTTTTTGCTTATATTTTTGGATACTAATACCTAATTAACTTTCCACAACAGAACTAAAGTCTGAATATTTTGCTTTGCAGTTTGGCAAAGGGGTTTACTTTGCTGACCTGGTCAGCAAAAGTGCTCAGTATTGCTTCACTGATAAGAAAAATCCTGTTGGTCTAATGCTTTTGAGTGAAGTTGCACTTGGAAATGTCTATGAGCTCAAGAAAGCGAAGGTCAGTCTGTTTTAATCCAATTTGTGCATGTAGCTTTTACTTCAGAGAACTAAAATCATTTTTAAAGAAAATCAAGAAAGTGTGAAAAAATTATTATTTCCTCCAAATAAGTTAATCCAAACAATCACATGTGGTTGATTATTTGTAAGTGCATACACATTCAAAATGAGCCACAATGCTGCATTCAATAGTGAATTTCTGTCAAATGGATTTGCAATAATTTTTGGTATCATACTGATTGTTTGTCCTCTGAGAAACAGTATATGGATAAACCTCCTGAAGGAAAGCACTCTACTAAAGGACTGGGCAAGAAAATGCCTCAGGAATCAGAATATGTAAAGTGGAGGGGCAATGTCACTGTTCCTTGTGGCAAACCAGTTCCATCAAATGTCAAGAGTTCTGAGCTCATGTACAATGAGTATATTGTTTATAATACTGCTCAAGTAAGTTTCAAGTCTGGTGTCTTTTTGCCATATCATGCCAATGAAGCAAGCTAGGATTCTTGTTGTTTAAATTGTAATAAAATTTAGTGGGAAATTTCTACTGTCATTGTCATTATTGGTTTGCAGTTTTGATATGTTTCTGCAGATTAATTGGGATTTTTTTATATTGAAGTTTCTTGCAGTTGAATTATAGCTATGTTGAATGACAAACTTTTATTTGATTATGATAGAAATTATTAGAGTATGCTGTCAGTCAACTGTGAAAACAGTTCTGTAAACTAATTGTAAGGGCTGTTAGCTTTTGCTAACAACACCTATCTTAGAGTTGGTTAGAATCAGTTAGAGTTGGTTAAGTTCTGTTATTTAGTTACAATTCTGTTTAGTTAGTTACGATCTGTTACAATAACAGAACAGAGGTCTATATATACCTCTTTTGTAACCTTCTGTAATTAACTTTGATAATCAATAAAATCAGCCTTTCTGTTCAACAAGTTTTCTCTTCCTTCTTCTCTCAGTTTATTCAACAGAAATAATGTGCAACAGAGATAAGGAAAGAAGAATGAACACACAGATTTAATGTGGAAAACCCTTGACGGGAAAAAAAACCACAAGAAAAGGAGAAACAAGTCACTATATTTGAAAATTGATATAATAGAGATATGAAGAGAGCGGTTGCTACAACACTATTAGTTGCATATAAAACCCTAGACCAGAAGCATGAAGCATAAAGCATACTGCAAGGCTGTTCCTGCCAACCCAAAAGGGATTAGTGGGCTTTGGTCTTGCCTATGAACCTAAGACCTCCTCAACCACCACAGACCCCAAAAAAATCTAAAATATTTCTTCACCAAATTAATTGCACTACAAGCCAGGCCAAGAATTTGGGTCACCAGATTTAACAGATTATGTGTAAAAATTTTATTGTTGGAAACACTTAAGTTTCAGAGATAAATGACAAAAGCTAAGGAATCTTATCCCTATGGTAGAAAGTACACAAACTGTTAGCAAGTAAGGTGCTTGGATTTGTATCTGATTAACATGAGTAGTTGGTTGTTCTTTGTTTTTCCATTGCCTTTTGTTAAAACTTGATTCATGACATACTTTAGTTTGTATCTGATTAACCTGAGTAGTTGGATTTGTCATAGATAAAGCCCAATATGTTGTATTTTCTTATCTTTTGTAAATTCATGCATATAATTGAATGTGGACTTTTGTGCAGGTTAAGATGCAATTCTTGTTGAAGGTGAGGTTTCATCACAAGAGATGAGGACTGGTGAGAAGTTTGCTGTTCTGGGGTATCATCTATACTAAGCTGTTTTTTGACCATGACTTGTACGTAGTCCATCTGGGACATCTGGGATTTTCTAGAATTGTCTTTGGTAAGGTCTCATTTTGAGTTGATAGGAGATCTTTCTACGTTTTTTTTTAGGACATGTAAGTCCAGGAATCTATCTAGTTGAAACTCGCCACTTAGAACAGAAATATCCCATGCAATTTGTGATCTGGTTATCTGTATAGAACTATTATTTTAATCTCAAACTTTTTATTGAGCTCTTCCATTTTTAGTATGTGTTGCATCAGTATAGGTTCTTTTAATCATCAAGTTTTTTTTTTTATCTTACTAGTCTAGTAAATTTTCAGATAGGTATGCATAAATAGCAGAAGAGCTATTTTCCTTCCTCTGTGAAGGAGTGTACCCAGAAGTTTTGTTTATAGGCTTTGTTATGAGGTTACTTTTTGTTTTCTTTAACCATATTCAGAAATAAGAACCGATTGCAGAGAAAGAGCTAGATTGGTGGTACCTGGTAAGGCTAAAAAGGTAAGGCTGCGTGTACAATGACCCTTCTAGGCACTGGTGTACATTAATTAGTTTGTATAAATAAAAGCTACCCTAGTTATGTGGCTGTGGGGAGTGTTGTTACACACAATATTATGTGGTCTGCATGTGTGTCGTGAAAAAGTGATGGTGGTGAGAACTTAAAACTCAGGCGGCTCTAAGTAAGACCCATGCATCATGACATGGGACTCTTCATGATATAAACAGCCATTTTTCATTGTCAAGTATGACGAACTGGTGTCTCCTTTTATATATTTTGTTTGTGCTTGTTATGCAATGTATGAGCCACCTCTATATATTGTGTTTACTGATTTGTGATTTGTGTCTTATCTTGCGTCACTGATTAGTTCCTTTATCGTTTGTTTTGGTGTTTTATGACGGCTTTTCTTCTGAATCTGGTCCAAGTATTTGGACTTTACAAATTCATGGTGGCAGGTTTGAAAATTGTAACTTTATGTATGATATTAAACCATTTAGAGTCCAGTCTTTTGAGCGTGGCAAAATCAAGAAAGTGGTGCAAGTGATGATGTGCAATTTCAAAGTGTTTGCCGAAGAATACAGATTTGATTTTAGATTCTGATAATGACCTTGTGATATCTTATGTTAGATGAATCGTTGAGTATATCCTCTTTCCTCTGACCGAATAGACAAAACTGCATGAGATTTGAATTTAATGATACACCCATCAACCAAAAAAGAATAATAAGAAATTAACAACAGTCTCTTTTCAAGTTTAAAACATGCGTCACGTAGAAGACAAAATCCACCTGTTATAATTTTTTTTCAATAAAAAAAATCAATTTCATTTCGAAAAAATAATTTAAATTCTTCTTAAAGGTTTAAACTTCCCTGGTTCAAACAAATTAGTCTTTGACTTTAAGTTAAAGTATAAACTTCATGTAAAAAGAAAAAAGAAAAGAAAAAACTAATACTAGTATATATGGAAAAACTGTCAAGAAATAACAACTCTGATCATGATTTAACAATTGTGCGAAAGCTTCCTTTTTTACAGTCGTATATCTTTTGCACTTTGCAGACCGGGGTTTCACGTTTCATTTGTTCTGAGCTTCTGTAAAACGCTGTTCTTATTATAAAGAATACGAAAATGCGATAATAGTTTTGATCTTTCGGTGAAGATAATAGTCATAATACTAGTATTTTTTGTTATAATACCAGCGTTTTTTTTTCAATTTTCTCACCATTTTTATCTACTCCTTTAACAATTCAGCAATACATGATTAATAACATGATAATATGGAAAAAAATACTTAAAGGATCTGCTAAAAGTATTTTAATAACAGAGGTTAAGAAATATATAATACACCTAAAAAAATACTTTAAATTACTTAAAAAATATTTAATAATTTTTAACATGTTAAATACTCATTTTAGTTCCTAGAAGTGTGAGGTTATAACTGATTGGTCTATGAAAAGTGAAAATTTTGAATTTAATCTTTAAATGTACAAAAAATATGACATATTAATCTTATGGTTAACTTTTCTTTGTTATACTTAACATGCATATTTACATGATATTCTAATGATAATGATGTAACAATTGATGGTTATTACTTGTTATATGTTATCTAGTGTCTAAAAGTTAACTTTTTAATTTAGTCTCTGAATTTAATAATATTATTTTAATTATTGAACGTAATCACTAATTGACATTTTAGTTCCTGAAAGTACTTTTGAATTTTGAATTATTAGCATAGTCATCACCGTATGTCCTTACTTTCATTTTATATCCCTCATATTTTTCACCTTCTTCTTTCACACTTTCTAATTCATCTTGACATTCACATCCATCATTTTCATGCAAAGTTCATTATTTATTCAACGGAAACATTAATTCTAATAGGAAGATAACATAAAAGCATCTTTAAAAACTATTTATTTTTTTTCTTAAAACACTATCTAACTTCTTTAAGAAGTTTCATTTTATTCAATTAAAATTTTTCAAATTACTTCTACAACATTCTCAATAATCATTACACTTAAAATTCTTTTGTTTATATTTTTTTGTGGTAGTAGTTCATGAAAACAACTTCCGTTGTTTATATCTTTTGATATGCTTAACCTTTTCACTTTGATCGTTGATCATGTGTCAATCGATTCCATGAATAAGATGTTATGCCTTCCACTTACATCTCCTTTATCCTTAAAATTTTCACTCTCTCCAGCACATGATCAAAAAAATGAAAAATGATGTGTTTGGCATGCCACCCGAGGAACATGTCCTCTAATACACAACCATTGAATAATGATGTGAAACGGAAAAGATTGAAAAAAAAAGGTAAAATATACTACACTTGTTCCATTAAAAGAGTATCTAAGGAAATAATTTTAAGACTTTTATTTTTCTTCCTTTTGTGATTCTCAAGTTTTGTTAACTGTCTTTTGGTGATTAATGTTATTTTATAAAATATATTAGTTTATTAATTAATCTAACATTCTACACATATTAATAACATATAAGATAATAACCTAATATGGTTAGAAGATATGGTTTGGAACCTTATAAAATTTTGTTATTAATGTCCTGCATTTAGTTACTAATTATTATTATGTAATCATTCATAAATTAATTTCATATTTATAATATAATTTAAATGATAAAATTGGTAAAAGAAAAGTGAAAAATATGAGGGATAAAAAATAGAAGTGAGGGAATATAATAATGTCTATGTTAATAATTCACACATAATATGAGACTTAATTAAAAATTTGAAAGTGCTTTGAGAGACCAAAATGACAAACATGGTTAAATTCAAGAACCAAAATGTCAATAAATAATTAAGTTCAGAGAATAAATTGAAAAATCTATTTTTAGACACGTGATAATTACATGCATGATACATAATAACCATCAACTGTCATGTTATTACCAGAAGCATCACGTAGGCGTGCATGTTATGAATGACAAATTAGAATTAACGGTAGGATAAATTTATTATACTTTTTACATATTTAGAGTTAAATTCAAAAATTTTATCTACCAAATATTAATCTTTTATTCCCTTACAATTTCATGGACCAAAATAAGTATTTATGGTTTTTAATATTACAATTGCTTTATACTTTTGTTTAACAATTGATAAACATTTTTCTTAATTAAAATGAAGTCGAGTTAATGACTTAGTTTATGTGTACTTTTGTTTAACAATTGATAAACATTTTTCTTAATTAAAATGAAGTCGAGTTAATGACTTAGTTTATGTGTATAGTATGAGAATTGAAATAAGTACTTAAGTAGTTTTAGTACTCCAATGAGCTAAAGTTAAGTAGGAAGTTGTCGGTAGAGTTTACCGGCAGGTGGCAGTGTACTAACTAGAGTTAGAAGCGACAAACGACAGCAGTTCCCAGTGCGGCGTTCGGCGCAAAAAATAAAAACTAATCAACCAATTAATTAATTAAACTAAACCAAAACCATACCAACCCCATACAATTAATTAAAGACATGCACTAAGCAAAACAAATAAATAATACTACTACTGTAATCAGAGCTTCTAATCGAAACTAAAAAATAAATAGTAAATAAAATAGTCATGAGAGTCCAACTTACATTAACTTGGTCTAAGCCCATTAGAAAAACCAGAGGCTTATTGCTTCCACCATTTATAAATGTTCCCTCTGAAGCCTACACATGAGGCTCACATGTCCCAATTCACATTTCTTATAAGACTCTTTATGCTCCTTATTCCCACTGTCCCACTTCCCCTGACCCCTCCCTCTCCCATACCATAGTCCTCAGATTTTTAGTTTGCACCATTTCCTAGTGTACCCGTGTGCCTACAAATTTTATTCACTTCCTCCCATTCCGGTCCTTTCTTTTCACACATAAAATACACATCTCTTTCTCTCTCTCTTTGTGTGTTGGTTATTAGTACTATTATACTACTACTATCTTATGGCTTCTGCTAGTGGAAATGGTGGCTCTAATGGCACTGGCTCTCCTTGCGGGGCATGCAAGTTCCTCAGAAGAAAGTGTGCTGCTGATTGCATCTTTGCACCTTACTTTTGCTCAGAACAAGGTCCTGCTAGATTTGCAGCCATACACAAGGTCTTTGGTGCCAGCAACGTTTCCAAGTTGCTTTTGCATATACCAGCTCATGATCGTTGTGAAGCCGTTGTCACAATCGCTTATGAGGCTCAGGCTCGTATCAGAGACCCTGTCTATGGCTGTGTCTCTCACATTTTTGCCTTACAACAACAGGTACCATTATATATGTTATTACAAACCTCATCAAAACTTTTAAACTTTTTTTTCTCTAGAAATAATAGATCTTGTCATGCTCATCTTTAATGTTTATATATCCTGTTAGACATCAAATAAGTAACACATTAACACCTATTTAATGTAGGACAAAACTTAGATGGAGTTCTAATGGTGTTTTTGATGTTATTTAATCAGAATTGGAGTTTCCAAAATACCTAAAGAATTGTATGTAGGTTTTATTCTTTTATGGTTTTCAATAACGGAAGAAATAGACTTAAATATCTAAACATTTGCACTAGCCGCTCGTTCATGAAATTCTCTTTAGTTAGAACTTGGTGATTTTTCTTTCTTGTCTTTTTTTTTAATGTATGTTGGAAATTTGGAAAACCATTCAACCAAACTAGCTACTCCTGTCTTTTTCTCTTGCTTGAAGTCTAGCTACCTATCTTTGGCTTCTATGATGCCTCAAGGACCAGTGCTCCAAGAATAATATTTATTATTATTGCCATTGGCTATATAAAATACACACCAGTCAATGTATCTAGAAACAAACAAATTCTCTAATGCCCTCTTTAAAATTCTGACTTTTCTAATTTTCTTACATTTTCTTTATGATGAAATGCAGGTGGCATGCTTGCAGGCACAGCTGATGCAGGTGAAGGCTCAGCTGGCTCAGAACCTGGTGGAGTCCAGGAACATAGAGAGCAATCATCAGTGGACAGGGAATAATAACAGTGTTTCAGGACAACCAATGAACCATCCATTTTGTCCCACTTACATGAATCCTATATCTCCTCAAAGCTCTCTTGAGTCAATTGATCACAGCAGCATCAATGATGGAATGAGCATGCAAGATATACAAAGCAGAGAGGATTTCCAAATCCAAGCTAAAGAAAGACCATACAACAACAATGACTTGGGGGAGCTGCAAGAACTGGCACTCAGGATGATGAGGAACTGATTATGACTAAGTTGGCACCAAAGCTAGCCTTTTCATTTTCTAGAAGGGTGTTCCTTGATGTTGAGGGGACATGGTCTTTTGCTAGTGTTGTATATATAATGAGAGTGTCATCAAGAAAACTGGCCATAACTGATAAGCTTAAAGTTTAAACTAAGCATTAGGCTTTTTCTGTTTGTGGATTCAATCCAAAAGAAAAATATTTTTTTTGCAGCCTAGCTAGCTGAGTCCCTCTCTTTTTCTCTATATATGCATGCTTAATGCTTTTGCTCAAATTAGCAATTGTTAACTCTGATTCTAGAAAATAATGTGGTTTTTGTTATGTGAATTACAGTACAGCATAGACAGTCTTAAACAAAAATGGCGAAAGAGAAGCTTAAAGAATAGGGTTGTCATAAATTATTATGCATTCTTTGCCTGTCAGACTTCAATAATTATGGTGCGTACCTTTGAATTATGAGTTGTCCTTCGTTTTTTCCCTCGCTTAATGGGAGATCTTTTTTCCAACAAAACCACACGCTTAGTTGAACTTTCTAGATGACATTGCTTGACACGTTGAACTTTTTGTTTTATTTATAGTGGGAATCCCCATCTAGGTTAATTTGCATTTGTTAAAAGACAAACACATACTGGTCTCAGCTACTACTTTAGTGAATAATCTCTTTCACGTTTCTGAGGTGTTTGGCGACAAAAAGTAATATCACAAAGTACTTTACACACTAAGCTTCAATTTACTGAAAAATGAATTGTAAACACACTCTTCTATTATATTTGATAATTTGTCATTTTTCTATGGGGAGGGAGGGGGGAAGCAACAAAGGGACCAAAAAGAGATCATGCATGAGCCTTAATCATTGCATATTAGTCCATACAATATAAGTTTGAGCTTCTTTTTCTCCATTTTATATATGTTGCAAAAAAAACCGGTTAGAGGAACTTAAGTCAAAAGTGATCAAGATGCCCCATCTTCTAAAACATGTTTAGGTCCAAATGCAATGTTCCCTTGGTTGCATTGATGAGACATTTTTCTAAGAATTCTTTTTGCAAGGCAGGGGGGCTAGAGGGGGACTTGGATGCTACCATTATAGTTAAAGGCAAGCACAACCCTAGGGTGAGTATATCCAATGGACCCCACTTTAGTAACAGCTAGTTTTACCTAACATTACTATGCTAATCTAATTGTAATATCAATATACCAATGATTTTGTATTCGTAAATGTAGACAAAGTGTCTCCCGGATTGAATACATGGGCAACGTCACTATTTTTATTTAACCAATTAACCTCATTCTATGGTAACATCAAATAAAGAACCTAATCTAATCCTATAAAGCGTTGCAAGGGAACTAGTCGGCAATATTTTTTAAGGCACTGCTTTGATTAATTTGGTAGAGCTATTAAGTTGAATAAATTTAGTGGGAGGTGTTGACACTTTTACGTACGGTGATGATCAAATAATGAAAGAGTTGTAGTGATAAACCGACAGAACTAGAGAGCCGTACTATACATCGAATCGATTCGGTCTTGCAAAGTGCTGTTCTTGTGATCAAAATGTACTTTTAAAATTAACTTGTTGGTTAATCGTGAAACTATTTTATGATTTCCTTGCATGCCACTCAAATATTATTGGCCAGTTCGTACTAATTTGATCGGTAAAATAAAACCAAGCATGCATTGTGTACATTTTAAATTATTTAATTAAAATATTAAATACAAAGAAAATATAATTTGGTCTCATACTTCTGCTCACACAATTATAGGTGATACCTTGAGTAGGGGAGACAAGACTAGTAGACAGGGATCTTGTTCAACTATGGGGACCATACGCAGAAACTCGTAGTGAAGCACAAGTAACTGATCAAGAGTAAGAGAAATTAAAGTATCACCTAATAATGACTCCTAATGAAAATTTGCATGTGTGTGTCCAATGAGATATAAATTAAATCTGGAATTTCAAATCATTGAAGTGCCTTTGCAAACGAGTTTTATATTAAGTCTTAATTTTCAATTGGATTCACTTCAATTTGCCTCCTTAAAATAAATGCTTCTCAAATCTCAAGCATGTAGAAAATTATGATATAAATCCAGGAAGCAGAACTAGAACTAGCAGAAAGATCTCCTATGGTTTATAGGCTTATAGGACTGTAAGAAAATGAATGAAGTGTGCAGGCCAATATGAAAGTTGTTTAAGTATTAATGGACCACCTTTAGAACCTCGGATGAACAGAAACTTACATATGGACAATAAAATAAACATCCTAAGTCATGTCACAATGCTTTAACTAATAAAAAAAATGTATATATATATATAGATAATCAGTCCAATTAAACGGCCATTATATTAATTCCATAATTTGTCTAAAATTAAAAAATTAAAGAATGGCAAAGCAGATAGAAGATCAATTAAAAAAAACTTTAAGCCGGATCTTTATTTGCACCTGAGAAAGTAATTATTATTTTGGGCAGACCCATTAGTTTAATTGGAGATGAGTGATTATGATTAGCTGAACGTGAGAGCAAAAGTTGTTCCAAAAAAAAGTAAATGGAACCTGTGGTAAGTGAAGAGAAGATTTATATTGGTCTTTAATTATTCTGATGAGTTGCTATATGTAATAAAATAAAGAAATAGAGTCAAAAGACGGGAGTGGAGAAGATATAGATCAGAACAGGGTGCAGAGTGGTGTATATATTTTTTGCCATACTCAACAATATATATGGGGAAAAGCTAGATATCTTATATACACACACAAATTTACGTATAAAATTGCAATTAAAATTAAAACTAAATTTGATAACATAAAAACTCACTTAAGACTGATGTATAATTTTTTTCTCAGGTGCAAATTACATATCTATAAATGAGTTTTTATGTAATCAAATTTATACATCTGTTTATTATAAATATAATTAAAAATATATGATTATTACATATTAAATATTACTTTCTCAGGTGCAAATAACAAACCACACAAATACTTTATTTATCTGAAGGAATATCTTTTTCATTAATTAGATCAATAAAATTAAATTTAATATATCACATAATACAAATATTTTAAACATATATGGGATACAGATGAATCATCATCAATTATAAATTACTAGTATCAATTATGCAGTATGTATTTGATCCCTGGGACTGGCCAAAGGACTTCATTCTATTAATTTACTCCTCCTGCGTGTTAAGATTTAAAAGTGGAACACATGTGCAACTTTAATGTTTGATTTAACATGGATGTCACTGACGTGTATTAAACAGAGGAGTTTGTTTTCACAGGGAACAAGTAACTGCCTTTCTTGTTTTCTTATCAGATTAGAAAATTTCTTAGAGAAGTATAAAAGATATGAATTTTCTTTTTATCATTTGATATATAAAGTATTTATTAATTTTTTTAATGATTATTTTTTTGAAAATTTAGTTAATTATTTTTAATAAAATCTCTCTTCTTAATTATATTTTTTTTATAAGACTAAAAAAAATTAAAATTTTATTTAAAAGAATTGATTCAAACCAACCACATATTAATAAAAAAAAATGAATGTTTGGCCGGTGTTTAAAAAATTGCTTTAAATTGAATGACAGATCTGAGAAGATTGAAATACAGTTCTTTATTTTTAAGATTGAATTAACTTATTGAATAATGATTAGTATTTTGAATCATGTAAATAATTTTTACGTTAAGTTTGTAAAATTATGGGATATTCATTTTCAAGATGGGATTGTTGAAAATTCTTAAATACTACTACTACAGTATTAGAAGATTCTTCTTCCTCCAAAAAAATTTCATTGGACACTACCTCCTTGTGAGTTTCATGCACACATAAATCTAAGGATCATAAGTGCTCTCCTTGACGAAGAAAATTCTTTATGAACACACATAAATCTAAGGATTATAAGTGCTCTCCTTGATAAAGAAAATTCTTTTTACACAATTTTTTTTTAAGGAAGAACGCAGACTTTGGATTAATGTTTAGGATGTATCAGCACCTAGTAAATTAATTACAGTAGTTCATATTCTAAAAGGAAGATTCCTAAAACATTGCCAAACATTAATTAAAGAGGACTAATATTTTATATTGATATTGCTCTCTTATTATTCTTGCTTTGGATTGGGGTGTTCTTTCTTTCCCTAAATTTTACATTACTAAACAAACTAGAACCAAAATTAAGGGACTAATCATTAATGGGCATATGTCCTACTTATCTAATTAGTGTTTTTACATTTTAATATTATTTTTGTCTTAAAAATTATCCATTATTATAAATTTAGTAATTAAGTGATTGAGAACAAGTGATTAATGTGTTGAAGTTAAAGTTGAATCGTTTGGGTAATACCAGAGTTCAATCTTTGGCGAAAATAATTTTTTGTCACATTTTACTTCCCACTGAACTTTAGATTAATCAAAGTCACTTTTCTTTGATGAAGGGAAGAGTTAAGACAAAAAAAACTAACCCCTTTTGGTGCGTTTACAACTGGACAATCACATAGTAATATCAGTGACCAAATAATGTGTCACATCACACATTTATTGAAAGATTAATAGATGACTAACACCAAAGATTAACTTGAGTGACATAATCCAATTTCAGGAATTTAATTGATATTTTTTAATTTGACTTAATTGTACATTTTATCATTTAAGTATCGGTATTTTATGAATTCACGACTCAAGTTTTGTGTATTTTATGAACTCACGACTCTAGTTTTGTTTTGTACATTTTACCATTATGTTTTTTAGTTTCCACACATTTTATTATCTAAGTTTTTTCATGTATTTTATCATCTTTTTTTTTTAATTTTACACATTTTATCATCATCATGCTAACAAAACAAAGTCCCTTTTAGGGATATATCAACACTTGGTTGCACATTTTATAAATTGGTAAAATGTGCAAAAATTAGAAAATATAATGATAATATACGTAAAAAAAAAAAACTGATTGTAAATGTTGCAAAATAATGATGAGTGGGTGATAAAATGTCTTACAATCTCATGAATCAAAATGGTCATTTACTCATCTATATGCACATGCATGTGAATGAATATTTTTGTTTTGTGTAACATTGGCCATGCTTGTGTTCTTTTTATTTACAAAATCTTACGAAGAGAGGTAAAGAAGAGCACTATCACGCATGCTCCCTGGTTTTCTACCACACACACCCATTCTCGTGTAAAAAATCCCATGTTCATCCACTAGATTGGCCGAGGAGATCGAGTACATACAGAATGCACATTCTCATTCTCATGCATACAAGAAACCACACAGAAAGAGGTGCACATACACAGACACAGCAAAAGAGAACAGAGAAGAGGAGTAGGAGGAGGCTTGATTCTTTCAATAGGATCTCTCACCTATAATATCCAACATTTTTTTATAATCCTTATCCCACCCTTCATCATCCTTGCTTCCTCGGTAATTTCCTCTAAAACCACCGTAACAAAAAGAACACCAAAGCCTTTCACTTTCAGCATTATATTCTTCCATCATTCTCTCTTCTAATTCAGCACGCAGAGTGAAACCAACATCATTGGCCCCGCTATCTCCAGTTGACACTGAACATGTTTGATTTCCAGTCCAACTTATTGTGTACGAATTTCGAGATCAAATTTAATGGTTCGCCGCAAACTGAGAAAAGATGGGATACTTTTGTAAATTTTATTTTGACACCAAAGTTTGCAACAGATATCCAAACATATACTTAATTCGAAGGTTGTTTTGCCATTTTTTTACTTATTGTTGTATGATTTGGGCCATCATTTGAAACTGAGTCCAAGCACGTTTAAAATTCTAAATGTGTTGGGCTTGGAAACAAAGTCCATGTTTGCCTTGGGTTGTTATTCAAAATTTAGTCCATGTTCTCCTTCCTGTTTTCTTTTAACCAGGGTTAGATTAAAAAAAAAAATATTGACATTGCATTATTAGGCTTGATTCAAAATATCAAATGCGTAAGAAATTAATGATTTGGTAAAATTAATGACTAGTAGCTTTCCCCCCTCTTTAGAACATGCTTATTTAAATCAATAAACCAATTAAGTTAGAATTAGGTAACTAAGTCAACTATATCTATAATATTTCCCCATGACAACAATTTGTTTAAGAATCAAATATTTTAATTAATAGTATTAATTTCTTATTTTATCAAAATTAAATATTTCTGTTAATGAATAATCCTTGTCGTCAAAGTCAAAATAAATACTTTAAAAAATTGTAAATAAAAAAACAAATAAAGTTTTTATAGATTTTTAAATTTGGAATGTGTTGGGCTTGGGTCTTGAAACAAAGTGCATGTTTTCCTTATTTCCTTTTAATCTATTTTTTAGAGGTTATTTCCTTTTAATCTATTATGTTTACATTAGAAATAAAAAGGTAAATTGTAATTTTCATTCTTTTTGATTTCTCATCTGCAATTTTAATTTTATTATTTTTCTTCATGACTTTAGTGTTCATATTTTAAAAAATTCATAATTTTAGTTTAATCCTCAATTTCTTATATTTTTCCATTTTAATCAATTAAATTATTCTTGATGATACCTTAAATAAAAATGTTAGATCTATGATTCAATTAAACTAAAATAAAAGAAATAAAATATATAAAATTAAAGATTGAATCAGAATTATGAAATTTTTAAAAATTTGAGAACTAAAATAGCTAGACAAAATAAGAAAACTAAAACTGTGTATCAAGAATTAAAAAGATATAAAATTCCAATTTATTCATAAAAATATGAGTTGACATAGTGTACATTAGGCTTGATTCAGAATATCAAATGCGTGAGAAAATAATGACTTGGAAAAATTAGAAGTCATTACATGATTACAAGTGCCTGTTTTGTTCATCATTCATAACATAAAGACTAACAATGTCTAGAATATTTCCCCCCATGAAAATAATTCGTTTAACAATCAACACATTTTCTTAAGCGACTAACTAATTTTTGAAAATATCCTTTTAATTAATTTTAATTCATTATCTTATTAAAATTACATATTTTCTAAAATTGGGTTGTTAGTTATTGTGAGAACTGAGAACCTTGTGATGGACGAACATCTATGATACAATAACTTGATAATTCCCAACTTAATTTTCCAATTTCTAAAAATATTTTAATATAAATATAAAAATGTCTTGTAAGTGATAATCATTTTGGATCAACTTTCTGTTTGCTTCTTTCAATAACCTTGTGTTTTGGTAAACGCATGAGACATTGGCGACTTGATAATTTCCAAAAAAAAATATTTCAATCTTTTTCATTAAATAAAAAAAGACTGTGAGAGTAATAAGCATTTCAGATGCAATTTCTGTTTGGTTAATGCAGGAAATTAAACTGTTGCTTTAGCATAATAAGCAAATATCCTTTTCACTGAATAATAATGAATTTTCTGTTTGTCATGTGTTTTTCAATAACAATAATTTAATTAAAAATATATGTAAAAATTTATAATAATTAGATCAGTTGTTTAAAAATCCCAAAAAAGAAAATAGTATTTTTTATTAGTTGAAAATATTACTTTTAAAACTGGATCACAATATTATTATTATTATTATTATTATTATTATTATTATTATTATTATTATTATTATTATTATTAAAAACTCCCTAAATGTTCTTTCACAACTATTTTTTCTGAAATCAAACAATTTCTTAAATGGCTGGTACTTTCTATGTTACTCTACCTGGAAATCAAGTTGATAAAGCCTCTAGATAAGGTTGGGAAGAGAACAACTTTAAAATTATAATACAACAACAGTTAAGAGAGTACGGACCACCATGATAATTAAGTAGAAGTTGAATCCAACGGAAAAGGCATATCTCAAAGTATTTGAAAATATGGCGAGGCACTGACTGAACATGGGTCACGATGATAAGAAAAGAAAGCATATTATTCTCTGGTAGTTATAGTCAAACATGCACTGCACCAGCCCAGTAAGACAGCAGAAAATGAAATAAAATGGGCACAAGCGTGATACTACATTGCATGGTATTGGTAGCCAAATATATAGGAGCAATTAAGTGCATGAGCTTAACTAGTTATTTATCATTCATACATACTAGTATATCCCAAAAAAAATCCTTATAGTTTGCCACACACAACGCAACTGTTTCTTGCACATATATTTCATATCATCACTAATACACTTATAAGCATTATTCTAACGATTCGCCAAGTGAAGTGTCTTGGCAATTTCTGCATAAAATTCAAGGTGTGTGTTTCGTTTCCTTGAAGTGATTGGGTCCTTTCATTTTTGATATATGGATATCTGTTTGCAGTCTAGGGACAACGTTTATTCAAATAGTATAAATAAATTAATGTGACGTGGGAGACATAAAGTTTCAGATTTCACACTACAAAAAACAACTAGATGATGGGGTACTGATGAATTTGCAGTCATCATGTTCATCTTTCAAATTGAGGAATATATATACATACATCGCCAAGGAGAAAGCTACACCACCGAGGCTTCAGAAGTACAAATAATGGTGTTTCTACATATATATCTATCAACTTTTATTCACACATCCGTTTTTTCCTCCTAAAGAATGGAGGAATAAGTATGGGCTCTCTCACACCTCTCAACTCTTATCCTCGGTTAGAACGGGATGTAATAATGTACACCTAACAAAGCCTCAGTTGATGTATTTAATTAAAGAAAAGTGTGCCAAGGAAGGACTACTTGAGTATTTGTACAGATTTCTTTTTGACATAAGACTCCTTATACAGATACTACCTTGATTAATTTATTTCTTTTTTATCTTTTATAATACATATAGATTTAGAATTGTAATTAATATTCTTATTTGTATTAAAATTATTTTTATTATCTCATTTATCATTCCAACATTTCTTATTTGTAACAATCAATCAAAATTGTTTTAGAATTTTAATATAACGGGTAAATAGGACTAAATTTTTTTCTTCGAAAATGACCGATAAGAAAAATAGAGTATAACCACTCACTTTTGTATATTGGAGGACATAGAAAATTGGCAAATGATGCCTAATGATTCAAAGTTCAATTATTTTCATATGGAGTGTCTTGGAAATTAAAAAACCTGGACAAATAAACAAATTAATAAACATGCATATATACTAGACAATCAAGAAACATTGGAAAAAGAAAATATCAGTAAGTGTAAAATGGAAAGTTGGCTTCCGAATTCACAAGAACCAAGCAGCAGATACAGTAATATATTTTTGGATCTTGCTAAGCATTTGCTTATATTTCTTCAAGATCTTATCTCCAAAATCAAGTAAGGACAACAAAATTTTGTAGTTTCATAATTGACTTCAGTATATATAATTACACTAGCTTATCTGGTTTGATGAAACAAATTAAGGTGAATGGGGAGACTTGAAGAAATGCAATAAGTATCATTATTAAACAACCAAAGTGCTTCGCCCAGAAAAATTCATTCTGGGAGACATGCTGTGTCTGCGTGAAGCATATATTTTAGTTGCATCAATTACTCTGAGCAATATGCTCTCTCTGCAAATAAGTTCCTTTGCCCTCCAACCTAGGGATTACTTGTTTCCGAGAATTAAGAGTAACTTTGTTCCATATAGGGTTTCTGAATTAATATATCAGTTACTTTGGGATTACCATTCCCTAGTATATTCCAAATATTTGCCAGTGCAAACCTATTTTACTTGACAAAGGAAAGTAAATGTCAGACAGTTATAGGTGACTATATCTTTTAGGTCAAAATTTAGGATCTTCAATAGGTCCATAAACAAGCCCAATTTAGCTCATACAAAAACCAAAGTTACATCACTAAGAATTACACTATTATTCTAAAAAATACCAATACTCCACTACTAGACTAAACAAAACAATATAGTAGGATATGGATTTCCATTCCAATTATATATATGAACATTTCTAGGCTTCCTAAGGTTATTTATGACAACAAATTAGTGCATGGTTCACAACATATAGCAGCAATTCAAATTTGATAAAGTTGTCTTCACCAATTCTTTCACGCACACTCAGATCTTTCAAGAAGCTAGTTTGATTGTAACCAAAAGCCACTTACTGGAGGTTATCCACTTCATGAAAGGCCTCACTGCCTTTGCATGTCATAGGACATAGAGTTACAACTCTCTTTAAAGCTAGAAAATGAGATACTTTCTTCTACGGTTCCTGAATTTTCATAATTTCCAATAGGGTTTGGTTCCACGAGAGTATTAGTATTCCCATAATACTGTGTTGAAGGATTGGTGGACAAGTTAGGGAGAAATTGTGAAGCCAAGTTGGAATTTTCCATCTGGAACCAACTTTGTAGATCTTGAGGGAAAGTAGTAGGTTTTCCAAGGTATTTCTCATTAGGGTTTTCAGTGGCAGAGCCATTGAGATAGATCTGACTTGCTTGTTCCCTGAGATAAACTAGCTGTGCTTGTAAACTCACCACCTACAAAGATCAAACCAAAAAGTGGCATATATATATATATTAGTTAACTAGTATGTAAGCAAAATCAGCTAGGGTTTTCAATTACATAGCTATTAAGATTATTGCTTATGAGAGGGAAACAAACCTGTTGTTGGAGTGCAAAAATATGAGCAACACAGCCATAAATTGGATCCTGAAGTCTAGCTTGAGCTTCATAAGAGATTGTGACTGCAGCTTCACAACGGTCACTCACAGGGAGGTGAGCAAGGTGCTTTGAGACATTGCTTGCACCAAAGACCTTATGAATGGCTGCAAAATGAGTGGAACCCTGTTCATGACAAAAGTAAGGTGCAAAAACACAACCTCTCACACATTTCCTTCTCAAGAACTTGCAGGCTCCACAAGGAGAACCAGAACCAGTCATCTTGGCCTTTTGTTTTGGGGGTTTAATTTGTGGTGTTTAGGGATTTTGGGTTTTTTCTGAGTCTATTCAGCTTTGTGCAAATCATAGTCATTTATCACCATCTTTATATACACCACAGCAAGAGGAAAGGGTGGATTAGAGTAAGGAATATTTAATTACACCAGGTCCCCTTAATGGCCTACAGTGTTCATTATTTTTTTTCCCATATAAAACACTATCAACCCCCTCTACCGAAATTTTATTTGTCAGAAAAATGAGATTCCATTCAACATGCTTATACGACAAAAGAGGTAGCATTAACCAAACCCATTTTGTTTGATGATTGGATCTATCTGCTCTTGTCCTTTCTTTTCTGAATAAAATGTATTGGTACCACGGTCCTTGGGTATATATGCAATAGAGTACTGATAGCCGCAAGTTCATTTATTGTACTACTTATTCATATATACTTAGTTGACTGTGAGAATATGGAAATGGAAGAAACAGAATTCCATGGCTTATTTAATAATTGTTTTCTGATTAAGAACTCAATTGTCACAGCTTTAACTTATTAGTCTATTAATGTAGATGCTGATTTCTCTTGACCAAAGACATTTGATTGAAACTTGGAAGCAAGAACTATCTTCCATTATATATGCGACAAAAGAAGAATGCCCATGCCAACTATTACCCAACACAATTTTTCCTCCCCACATTTCGTAATTATTTATACATCATATATGTGTGATTAATAAAAAGATGGCACACTATATATGAGGAGTGCTCTATCTACGTACACTATGATATGAGGCAGTGTCCATTAGAATACACATACATTAAGTCGGGATTTGATCTTAATTTTTATTTGTTACTCTTAAAAATTTATTTTTATGAGCATAATCTTAACACGCTCCTTCTCATTGTTTATATAGTACTACTGTACTAGTAGCATTCAATTGGGAAGGGAAGGTAATAACAGCTGGTATTCTTGGTCCCTATGATCATTATCATAAAACAATCTCACAAGGAACTGAGTTTGAATCCGACAGTATAACATCCAAAAAATTCAACTGGAAAGGACACGAGCACAATATAATTGTTACGTTATATATAAAAGATACCCAATATATATACCATGACAAATTAAATCGAAGGTCAATTTAATTAACAAAATTGAGTAATAGAAATAGTTATAGAACAATGTACCGACTACAGAAGGAAGAACAACAAATAATTAAGTTTAATTTATTACACAAGGGTCCCCCACATGCTACATATTGTCCAAGGGAAGAGAAAGAAAACGTGCGTGTGAATATTTTTTTTGACATTAAAACTGGGTTTATGTCTACATGTGTCCCGTTAGCGCTTTACAGTTGTTTCATGGCTTAATTAAGCAAATCGCCTTATAAACCTAAGTTGAAAATTCTGAGAAAAATGAAAGGTCAGTGCATGTTTTGATTCGTATTAGATCATTTAAAATCAGTTAAAATATTAATTAATATTATTCTAAATACATGTTCACATGTTTTATCATATGTTAAAAAATTAATTATTCAATAGCAATTTTGAATTGAAGTAATTTTAAATAAATTTTGCTTTGAATAAAAAAAATTATACTAAATTTTATTAGTAACTTACTTTTAGAATAAAAAATATCCAAAATAATTCACTTCAAAATCAACTTATCAAAATTAACTTTGCAAAATTAATTTTGTAAGCATTAATCACCTTTAACACACACCTTCAAAGTTCAATAATTTATTGATGATGGCACAAATTACTATGGTACTTGTATTGGCAAATTTGGCAAAAAGAGCATACTGAATTGGGATTTGGGATTAATTATACTTACTGTAAGTACATTTGAGTTAAATACGAGTTTAAAGTTTAAACAAATAATTAAGAATCCTAGCACACACTGCTAAAGTTCAATGATCTGGGGACAAGTTGCCTCTTCGGGGGCTCTCTAATACGTTAGCGGGGATTGGTGTTTTCAATGAACAGGTAATCAAAATTAATCATCAGATCAACATTAATTTCCTGGTGGATTCTTGTTATGGGAATAATTATTGTCCTCTAAGTATACAGGTAATCAAAATGTAAAGCAGGCCAAAAAAAACAAGATAAAACGAATGACACACACACAAAAAAACAAAAAAAAATAAAGCAGATTCCAAAAATGAATGAAACAAACGATTGTGACTCTAGATGTGATCACATAGAAGCTAATCAAGACAGAGGGAGGGGAGAAGAGATGTGATTTGTTTTCCCTTTCCAGACTTGAAATTGTTTAAGCCTTCGAAGTCATGGTTTGTCGGGCAATACCGTATAAATAATTAATTATCATTAACAAATATTGTACAGATACTCTTTCAAAACTTTGAAACACTTTCTTGTGTCGAGTATAGGCACCAACATGTAGGCCAATCCCAAATGTGCAATGGGCCCCACATTCTATATAGTAGCTAATAATGACATTCTAACTAAAAGCCGTAAAATAAAATAAAATAATAAAAATAACTGTTTAAAAGCACACCACTTGAGAGATAATTGAGAGAAAGTGTAAGGAAAGATTAAAATTTAGCTAATGGTAAAATGTATGAGATTCTTTTAAGTGATAGTAAGAACATGTAAATTTTGTTCATTGGTAAGCAAATCAAGTCATTCATTCACTCATTAATTAGGGTATCTAATTATGTGCTAGTTCACAGTATTTTAATTTCGTTCTAAGTTGTATTTCTCCTATTTTCATAAATGAAATAATAATAAATTTTTTGGTGTAGAAAAGAGATGATAATGAGAGATTAAACTTTTTAAAAGTATACAAATTATTGAAGTGGACTTTATATTACATAATAAAATCTTTCTCATATACATAAAACAAGAAATAAATTTTAATCAACATACTTAACAAAGTCTAGTTATTTATAAATTACATTAACCTTTATTGGTTAATGCATATGATATAAGGCTAATATTATGGGGTTTTTTCTCCTTCTTACGTGGAGTAAAGACTCAAATAAGAAGATCTATTTTATCTCACTTATTTAAGTGGAGAGATATTAGATTAAGTGAAAGAGAGAGACTCATTTTGAGAGGGAAAAAGTGATAAACATTGAGAGAAAAAAAAAAGAGGGAAAATTATTGTGATTTTTGCATACCCACGAAAGAATATTTTTCATATTGCAACTGCGAATTCGTTTACCGTTGGATTAGGCTGATTGTTGGACAACAGGTTTTACACACTTGATATTTCAAATTATCTGGTTGGATCATCAAAAAATATTTGGAGACAGAAATAAGTGTTTCTCATTCTCTGTTATATATTTTGGGATTTCATCTTCTTGTCTCTATTGTACTAATTGGGTGTCTGTTTTAATTTGATTGTTTATAGCATGTTTTAGTGTACTTGTTCGAGACTCTCTTATATTTTTATTGATTATAATGAAATTATTTCTTTAGTCCGAATGACTCGTGATTTTTATCTTTACATTGAGAAGTTTTTTACGTTAAACCAGTTGTGTCTCTTGTATTTTTTCTTAATTTTTATTTTGCGTTCTATTTTTCACGTTAATCTAGTATAATATATCAAACTTAATTTCAATGTCATCATTCCAATCAACTCTAAAAATTTTAAACCAGTTTTAATCGACTATATATATATTCTGATAAAAAAAATATTGAGCAATATATAAGCTCATTCATGGTTTTAGTATAATTTTAAAATTAAAAATTCTTGATCAAAGGAAGTTGAGTGCGGAGAAAAAAATGAGTATTTTCATCTTTTTTTTTTTTTTTTTTTTGGTCTTGATTGTCCAATGCAAATTGCTCGAATTGCTAGCCAACAGTGAAACTCTATATATATAATAAACACGAAGGTTATCTAAATTGAATCAAAGAGTTGCTCTTAATTAGTAAAAAGAAGTTAGAAACCATAGGGTAGATAAAGTCTATCACTCTACCCAGTAGCCTATATGGGTTCCATATTGCATGCGAGATAGATCGATGTGTAACTCACCATCACCAACAAAGACATTTAAGTTTTAACCCTCAATCTGCCTCAATGAAAGCCAATATCACCCTCAAATCAAGTGGAATAGTTGTATGATATCATCAGCCATATACTTGTTTGCTACTTCCGCATAACGGCATAAGACCGAAGAGTGCTGTTAGAGACAGCAAGCACATGTACACACAAACCTGTTTTATTGTTAAATTGTATATATATGAAAATCAATAAAATTATATCATTGCAACTTTGATAATTATTATATCATTTTTATAGCTTGATATATAATATATTTTTTTATTAATCCAACTGTTAAATTATATTTACATATTATTAAGATCGTTATGTCAAATATTATTAAAATTTAACAACAACAAAATAATTAAATGGTCAATATTTTAATATATTCTGTGTTTATTTTATGTTGATTTTAATCTATATGAATAGGATAACAAATAATTTTTGAATTAATATGAAATTTTATGAAAAAAACTTTTAATCCAACGATAAATTTTAAGAAAATATTATCCAGTTGAAAGTTGTAAAATGATATAATTATTGTCAAAGTTATTACACTAGTATAATTTGATCATTCTTCTTCCTCTCTCTCTCTCTCTCTCTCTCTCTCTCTCTCTCTCTCTCTCTCTCTCTCTCTCTCTCTCTCTCTCTCTCTCTATATATATATATATATATATATATATATATATGACTTCAAATAAATAAAAACAACAAATACAAATTATTAAATTTTATTTAAATAGTTAATATTAAAAGATTAATTATTCATATATATGAGTTTTTAGTTACACCATGCTTTTTAAAATAGTCGTATAACCACTAATAAACTTTTAAGCTTAATTATTTAAGTAGAGTCCAAATTATTTTATTTTTTTTAAAGGAAAATAAAATTATATTATTCATATGTAAAGTAGGATATACACCAAAAGGAAGAAATGTACACTAAGAAACTATACTTTCTATAAATCCTAACCAAAAAATAGTACTAGATCACCAAAAGGACCAAACTTGATTACCACACTAAAAACATCCCAAGGGATTAACACACCATGACGATGGATAAAACAAGTCTGGTTTAACCCCACTTTTATACCAAAGCCACTGCCACTATTTGCATAAACATTGGACATTTGCATGTATCATTTTGAATGTACAGTCCAAGTTTACAATTTTTAGATTATTAAAATGAGAAATGCCTGTTTTCAGTATACATATAAGAAAGAGAACAGTGGTACATGACTATTTGCCTAAACATTGGAGATTTTGCATGTATCAAGTTTAAACAAGATTCTTTATATCAAGTACTTTTAAATGTTATATATATTGCTTTTCATTTTATGTATTTTATACCTGAACTTTTTCTTATTCGATCTTGCAAAGCATCTTTATCATAACATAGTGTTTGATCTTGATTTTATGGTCCTCCCCTATGAAGACGCATAAATTCAAAATGATTGATTCAACACAGCACTTTCCAACTGATTTTTCTGTTTCTTCTTTTTTCTCCAGGTCACATGATCCAAAGTGGATCACCACAACACTCATTGATCATTGGACTATTAACTATTAAGAGATCCCAGAAACAATTATTTATTCATGTTGTATAATTTATTTAAGAGATAATATATTAGTTCATTATGCAGATAAACAGAAACCCTAGTCAAAGGGAAAGAGTAAACACGTACCAAGAGACTGATAAAATAAGTTGCTTGAAGTTTATAGTTAATGACTCATTTGAACATGAATTATAAAGAAGAGATTTTAGAATCCCGCTACAATATTCCTAGCCTATGACTTCACGTTAAAATTGTTGTCAATTTTTTTTAAAAAAAAAAAATCATTCTCTTTTAACAATGGATTTTGAATCGTAATATTCTACAATATAAAAAAATTAAACTAAAAATGTAATTAAATAATTTCTATAAATTAAAAATTACAAGAATTTAAATTTAATTAAAAATATACATTTTCTTGTTATCCTATTATTAATATGAAATATCTATCTATTTTTTTATTATTAATCTTCATTAAAAATTCTAACTAGTCACCTTTCACTACTACAATGTAACTTTTAATAATATTTTTTTATCAAACACTTAATAAAATGTTGCTAAAAATCTTTAACAACATTAAAAAAATATCATAAAATTATAAATAAATATTACTAATATATTTTTATGATATTTTATCATATGTTCTATATAACTTATGTTGTTAAAATCTTTTTATGATATTTTTAAGTTTTAGTAACATAAGTTATACGTAACATATAATAAAACATCACAAAAATATATTAGTAAAATTTATTCATAATTTGATGATATCTTTAAATATTGACAAAGACTTTTAACAACATTTTTATTAAGTGTTCAAAAAATATTATTAAAAGTCACCTATGTAATAGTGTTTAGTGTGAATTCTTTATTTTAAATCACATTTTTTTTACAAAACTCAGAATAAAAATTATATTTTTAAAATAAAAATAGATTGTAAATACTCAAAAAGATGTTTTTATCAATAAAATAAAATTAAAATCTATATAAAAATATCATATAAATATGTTAGTTTTCACCATTTTACATTTATTAATTATTTTATTAAACTTTCATAATTAAATAAGTTAGCTTAACAAATTTACTAACTTTCTAGACTTTAAGTTGCTTGAAGTTTATAGTTAATGACTCATTTGAACATGAATTATAAAGAAGAGATCTTAGAATCCCGCTACAATATTTCTAGCCTCTGACTTCACGTTAAAATTGTTGTCAATTTTTAAAAATAAAAAAAAAATCATTCTCTTTTAACAGTGGATTTTGAATCGCAATATTCTACAATATAAAAAAATTAAACTAAAAATGTAATTAAATAATTTTTCTATAAATTAAAAATTACAAGAATTTAAATTTAATTAAAAATATAACATTTTCTTGTTATCATATTATTAATACGAAATATCTATTTGCTCTTTCGATTACTAATCTTCGTTAAGAATTCTAACTAATCACTACTACCATAGTTATTAAACTCTCAATTTAAATAATAAAATCTTATAATTTTACGATTCTACTGAGGGTTAACAAGTTAAATTGGAAGTAGAATCAAAATCAGAATAGACTCGTCCGATTTTGTGTAGACTCGGACGAGTTTGGGTAGACTCGCGAGTTTGCTCCGAGTCCACGAGTTTATGAAAACCCGAAACAACGTTGTACAACAACCCCTAAAAATGGCTCTTGCGACTCTCTCTAGTCACTCACTCTACCTTGTTCAAGCTACTAACCCTCCAAAATGACTCTCGCTGAGCTACTCGCGTCGTGGTGGTTGTCGTCATCGTTGTCGTGTTGTCGTGCTGGACTACTGAGCTAATCGCGTCGTGGTGATCCTCGTCATTGTTTGAAACTTGAAAGCCCTCACTCATCGAAAACCCTCATTTCCTGACCTAGCTCCAAGCTTTGCTCCATGACGCTAAGGTGTTTTCTTTCTCAAAGCTTCTTTGTTAATTCATCTTTGTTAATTGAAAGTTTAAACGATGCTTATTAAGGGAGTATCTGTTAATTGAAGTTATGGTAAGGCTATTGTTAGCTTCATTGTAGTGTTGAGTTTTGGATTCTGTTGCTAAATTAAGGGAGTATCTGTTAATTGAAATCTCTGTTAATTAAAAGTTTGAAACGATGCTTAGTGTTTAATTCTGGCAACGCTAAGGTGGTCCCCCGAACATGGACAAATTATCTATTAATTGAAATTTTGGCTTCATCAAGGGTGGGTAGTGGTTTTGTTGCTGTCTTTTGGGTAGTGGGTTCTATTGCAGCCTTTTAAGTAAACTCTTACGAGTTTATGATTCGATTATACGAGTCGAGTTTACGGAATTTTCACGATTCTATGTAAAATCACGAGTTTAACAGCCATGACTACTACAATGTAACTTTTAACAACATTTTTTTTGTGAGGCACTTAATAAAATGTTGCTAAAAACTTTTAACAACATTAAAAAAAATATCATAAAATTATAAATAAATGTTACTAATATATTTTTGTGATATTTTGTCATATGTTCTATATAACTCATGTTGCTAAAATCTTTTTATGACATTTTTAAGTTTTAGCAACATGAGTTATAAGTAACATTTAATAAAATATTACAAAAATATATTAATAAAATTTATTCATAATTTGATGATATCTTTAAATATTGACAAAGACTTTTAACAACATTTTTATTAAGTGTTCAAAAAATATTATTAAAAGTTAACTATGTAATAGTATTTAGTATGAATTCTTCATTTTCAATCATATTTTTTTTCAGAAAACTCAGAACAAAATTTATATTTTTAAAATAAAAATAGATTGTAAATACTCAAAAAGATATGTTTATCAATAAAATAAAATTAAAATCTATATAAAAATATCATATAAATATGTTAGTTTTCACCATTTCACATTTATTAATTATTTTAATAAATAATTTTATTAAATTTTCATAATTAAATAAGTTAGCTTAACAACTTTACTAACTTTCTAGACTTTAATTGGTTTTTCAGCTATTTTGCCAATTAAGTCAAGATCCTCTCCATTTCTTTCCCGGCCAAACCAACACCAGACCAAATAAAGTACTCAGCCCCTATAGCTTTTGTCCCATAAAAATACTATGTACATGTACGAGTTTGTGGGTGTTTTCTCACAATAGATAGGGAAAAAAAGAATAAATTACTAATAGTCTCTCTAAATTAATATATAAAGAGTTATTATGATTTAATTGAGAAGTTGCCTTATGCAGGGGCATACGTATATATGTCGTCTTTAGTTAACATACATAATGCCCCACCACGACCTTCAGACAAAATGTAGTGCATTTTCTACAAAAAATTGTACGAGTGTTTTCATAGAATTTGAAATTGTGTGTGTGTGTGTATCTCGAACCTCTATTAGAGGTTTTGGTGTTTTTCTTTTTTATATTGTGGCAGTAACTGGAAAGGAACAAAACGGAAACACTTTAAAGGAGAAGATGTTCTCCAACTAATGTGCTTGGAAGAAGAATCCTTTAATTTTCTTTGATAGATAATTAATTAGCATCAAGAGACGGATCCGATTCTCCTTGGCATCCAACCATTCTTTCCCACTTCAATAGATGATGTAATTTTTTATACGCAATTGCTATAACTTGTCTTTTAACATTTTTCTTATTTATTTTTTGTCGGGTACTTCTGTTCATACAAAGGATTTTCCCCCCCCACAGATCAGCTATCGAAGAGTGCACAAAGGGGACAAATGCCAACTATATTCAGCTGCATATGTAAACTGTTAATTTGTTGCATTGGTGCAACTTCAGGGTTCTTTGACCTTTGATTTGTTCAACAATTTCCATTTTTTTTATTGCCATAAGTCTAGTTATCTAAAATTCACTGCATACAAGTATAAAGAGCTGGAACATTTTCAGTGTTTTGGTTTATTAATTTAATGTTTAATAATGCTTTTATATTAAAAAAGTAAATTAAAATGATAATAAAATATCATTTTTATATTTATATATAAAAATGAAGTAAAATTAGAAATAATTTTGTTTCATCACACCAAAATAGTCTCATATAGCTTAAGACTTGAAGGCTGAAGCTAAGTTTATAAACATCATTATTCTTAACTCACCAAGACATTTTTTAAGAATAAAATTTTGAGGCTGAGACTAATATTATAGTGCTTTTATTAGATCAAATTGAATCTTTCATTTACGAAAAAGTAAGATTTTTAAAACTTAAGAGATCAAATTGTTCTTTGTCATCGATTTACGCGGCAACTCTCTTAACTATTCGCATTTTATCTAAAAAATCAATTATCTTCTGTTGATGAGATTAATAAATTCTAAAGTGAAAGAATTATAACTATTAAATATTGGTGACTTGGTCTAATGAAAGTTTTAACCGTCACTAAAAAAAAATACTGAGACCGTTCATTACGAGGAATGCTTACTTTATTTCAAAATTGTTGGATTATTTAGCTGTAGATAAGCATTAATTAATCATCAAAAATATTTTTTTAATCGTTGAATATATTAATTGTAAAAAAATTTATAATGAAATTATAAATTTGGATCTTATTTTAGATGACTCGTGATGAACAGTGTCACTTATGTAGTGTCTGTTCAAAGGTCCTTGCTCTCATATGATGTAATTATAAAATTGTTTTCCATTTGACCGTGGTTATCAAATTTGTTTAAAACCTAGTTCTTAAAGATAAAATAGTTATTTTTTAGGAGATAAAATAGTTATTTAAACATTATTAGTTACTCTCTTATTAATTTTATAACGAAATTTGAATAAAAATGGTCTCGTCTGTTATCAGATATACAATATTAATCTTAATTTTCTCTTTAATCTATAATAAAATATCCATATGCATAATTATTATAATGATATATGTGTGTTATAAAAAAATTCATAAAATAATTTAGAATTATATTAATTACACACACATTTAATTTATTTTGTCTCTTTATATATTTTCATCGTAATGTTCATCTAATTCCTTTTTTTTATCTCAATTGTTAAAAAAAATAGAATTTCTCAATAATTTATGTGTTTGAAACTAAACGACAAGAAAACGAGTGAGGACAATAAAGGCAAGCTGCAGCCGTTAGTATTCCTAGTGGATGCGGTGCACGTGCCCAATAAGACACACTTCACCTAATTTCTTACATAATAATTGATTAGTGTAAGAATAACTCCATCAACTTTACCGACAACCACCAAACTCATGGTGCCAATAATATTGGATTTGATTTCTTTAATAAGATTTTAAATTTAAATTTTATAAACAAAAAAATATGATTATATAAATTTTTGAACAAAATTAATTATTGATAAAACTAATAAATATTATATACTAATTTAAAAAATAATTTCATTAACTTTTGTCTTCTTCATTAATCATTTTTTTTAGGATATTGACAAATACAGTATATAATTTCTATAAAATGTTTTTTTTAGAAGAAAAGTTAGAGGAGGGTAAATTATTAAAATCAAATGGATGATGATAAAAAAAATTACTGTGACTGAGAATCAAATATATACTTAATTATAAAATGAAACTAAATTTTTACATTTTTATTATCATTTAATTATTATAATTTTTTCACTAACATAATCAGTTTTAACATTGATTTTAATCAATTAAAAATAAAATAAAAAATATATGAAATAAAACATTATTTTATCAAAAATATAAAACATAGTTAATATTTTTAATTAAACTATTTAAAATTAATCTTAAAAACCGATGTAACATTACCTTAAAAAAATAATAGCATTCATGTGTACTAATTAAGTTATTAGACTCAAAATCTTACATGGCTCCTTACATTAATCCAACTCCGCACGAGTGCTACTACTCTTTAATGTAAATACCCATGTCGTGGGGTCCACACCAGCCCATATCCAGGTCACCACCAATCCTATAATAGATAGTGTTTCTTGCGGCTGCCCTAAAATATTAGGAAAATTTTAATGATACTTAAATTCCTATGCAGCACTTAGGAAAAGAGAAAAAAATGTACTAATATAATAAAAAATATTAATAAAATATTTGTGTATCATTATTAAAATAAAATTATATTATTATATATGCTTCGGAACAAATATGGAGATAAAGAAATGAAAGTGTTGAACAAAAAAAATCAAACAAATCCTATCAGCATTTAGAAAGTAGAATAATCGCAAAACGTTAAAATAAGGGTCAGGTTCGAATTCTTCAACACAAATCAACCAAACTGAAGATGACGAAACTGACAAGATGCATTATTGAAGGGCCAAGGCTTAGAAAAATAAGCATCCAACGTTTTTGGTCAGTCTTCTTTCTAAACACATAATTTCCAAATCTGAAGAAAATTACATTTGATTTAAGGCAAGTTTAATTTGGTGATTCCGAAAATTTTAAACATGAAAATTGAGCCATGTAATCTTTAATTTACTTATGGAAGATTCAGATTTATCCATTTCAACCCTTGCATCCAATGTATTAGATTCACAAATAATTATAAGAAATCAAAAAGAATTTTAAATTGATCAAACGAGTGATAGTTTGTTCGGTTTTACATTCAGATGTGTTTTTTATGTTTCATATTTTTAAGACCTAATAGTTATAATTTCTACATTTTAAACATGATTCTTCATTTCTCAGTAGGTTTCCAAACAAGCACTTAAGTACATATATTACGTGTCAATTAAAGTCAGAATTATTTCTGAAGAAAATATATCTAATCTGGGACTGGAAGTCAAGGTTCATATCTAACATGCAGAAGCTACATGGTCGGAGAGGATTGTTAATTTACAAGATATACATTAATTCAATCATATATATAAGCATATTCTTAGCCAAAAGTTGTGAGAATTGTTGTCTGGTTTGCATTATACAGGAAATTAAAGGCCAGGGAGATCAGAAGAGCATGGTGTATGGACAAAGGATAATGCTGACAAGTGTCTAGCACGACCAGTCAAATTAAACCAACCCCAATGGGGCCACTGCACGTGTATGGATGATTGCCAGATATCTAGGTCAGGACTTGGAAATATAATTATAATGATCTCTTATCCTTCACAATCTAGAAGAAAAAAAAAAAGAAAAATACTGTAAAATTTCCACATGAAGTTCTTGTTCCTTTTTTTTCTTAACGGTACGTGTTATTTGTTCTTGTTAATGGAGCTATAATTAATGTTCTTTCATATTATTGACTATAAATATAGACAGACAATAATATGCAACATGTTCAGTGCAACTTTTAAAATTATATTTTATCCACCAATTAGTCAATATCTAAAAAACAAACCATAATGATGCAACCCAAAAGCAAACTCCCTGAATAATACCAACTACAAAAGAACACGATGTTGCTTAATGATTGAGACACATCTGCAGAAAGTTTCATTTTCGATAGAATATATAAATACAGGATATACAAATGTAGCTAGTTTTCAGTACAATTAAACACACTAGTTTATTCACGAGTGGCTTTAGGATTTTAAAATTAAATCAAATGTAGTTTGAACAGGGGGCAGTTGTTCAAAACTGAGCCATGATATAGGGAGATTTAATGTATTAATTCGTATAAATAACGAGAGCAATTCAATGAGCTAGCTTGGTTGTCATTTTAATTTCAAAAGGCTTAACAATAACACGGATAGAGTTTGTCTTTGTTGGGATATTGCTGTTTTGTTAATTGTTAAGAATGCGGTTAGGTTTTATTTTCAGTTTTTATATGCATGTTTGAATTAAACGGATAAAAATAAAATAAAAACAATATCAAGAATCCTAATTTTTTAATAAAATTACTTTTGCTTCAAAAAATACCTTTTTACATAAAAATCAAGTATGAAATATATATGACTAGAACTGATTAAACACTAGTGGAGACAACCTGGAATTCTTAAAAATGTAGTTTCAAGGCTCAAGTTAACCTAATTTGGATGGGAATTTGACTGAAATTATTATGCGTACGTGAATGAGGAAGGGTTGGTCCTACAAAATTGTCCCGGTATGGCGGTATCTACGTGACAGAAACAGAAAGTGTAAGAATAAAACTATATAGCTCTCTCGTTTAGGTTTTGATTATTGATTGTTTCAAATAAGCTACACCTACGTTAAATTTCGTTTTGGCATGTATTGACTTCAAGCTTTACACATTGTAATTTGCATGACCCACGCCCAAAGTATACAAAATACTCGCATAGCATTTTTCTTAGCCACTGATATGTCTCGTTGTCGCGGAAAAACTTTTTACTCAAGGTTAGAAAGGCTATATGTGCATGTTTGGCTTACTGTCTAAATTGCTATAATGTATATTTCAATACATTTCTAAATTCTAATGTATAACTGTACCCAGAAAATTCTAATGTATAAGTATGGTTTGAGTTCTTTATGTAACCGTAATTTTGAAGCCACAAAACATTTACTCAAACATAGCTAAAGTTTTGTAAAAAGGATTGAAAATTTATTTACTTAAAAGTTCATTGCTACCTCAAAGTTGTTAGTTGAAAGTTAAAAATTGTAACGTTAATTTATTGAAAAAGAAAATTTATAAAACCATATATTAATTAAAGTATCTGATAAACATAAAATGATAATATTGGATGTGTTTATATTATATTCTAAATATGATTTTAAATTTTGTTTTATGGATAAAATATATTTAGGTAATTATAATTTTATTTTTTTATTTACTTTGAACTCTTATAATTTTTATTTGAAGATTAATTGTTTTAATTTAAAAAAATAGTTTACGTTGTTTTATTTTTTTCATATTGTGTATTTTATTTTTATATTATATCTTAGAATATTTTTTAATCAAATTTAAAACAAAGTAAAAATATATATACCTAGATAAACGTCGTACTTCCATTATGTTGCAAGAAAAAAATCTAGTGCATGACAATTTGCATCAATCTCTGAAGTCTCTGAAGTGTATTATGTTGAAAATGTGAGAGAAAACAAGAAATCAAATGAGGAATAAAACTATGTTGAAAAAAGACAAGGGAGAAGAAGGGCGCGCGGTGACCAACTAGTGGGTCACAAAGTTAAACATGTTAAGACTGAAAATATAAAACATAAGAAATAATTATTCATTTTTAATTAATAATTATAAATATATAAAAAAATATTAGTGTAATTTTTTTATATTATTATTTAATCATAACTAATCATTAATAATAATTTTATTTATTTTTATAATAATTATTTTAAAAATTATATTTTAGACGATATTATTTTACATTGTTCTTCATCATTAAACTCATAAAAAATATTGAAGAAATACTACTATATATAGTGACATGGCCATACCCGTAGGCGCATAAATAGGCTTAGGCTTTACCTTCCTAAAAATAGAATTAATTTGCTTTATTTAGAAACTGGGTGGCAAATGTCACATCAATTTGCTTTTGTCTCCTCTCTCAACTCAGTTGGTTTCGGCCGTTCACCTCACCTGTGACCTTTGTTTGAACCTCGAGTCTTTGAATTTGAACAGGTAAGGGAGGTAACATGTGTTTGGTTAACAGAAAATAATAATAAGAAAGAAAAAAATAAGGTGAATAAAAATATGTGAGAAATAAAATATTAAAAAATTAATTTTAAAAATAAAATATAATTTCACATTAATTTTATCGAGAAAAATAATCCATTTTGTTTTCTCCAACTTTTCTTTTTCTTTCTTTCCTATACTAAAAGTATCCTTTATTATTTGAGAATAACATATTAATAATTAAGTACATGTTAATGTTTAATTATATTTGTGATGATTAATGTTAACTTAACATTTTATTTTTAATTTAATAAGTATTTTAATTACATCTAAATTTTTAAATTATATTATATAATTGATATGGCATACTATTTTCTATTTTTTTAAAATTTTATATTCTTTGTGTACCTCGCAATCCCACTTATATGTGTTCATCATGACATGTCCAATTACAAGTCATTTTCTAATATGGATTTTCGAGATCATACCAAAAGTCGAACTACGTTAATATGCTGAGGTTTTAAGAAAAATTATGGAGGAAATTATTATACATTGGTCTTTTATTTAATCAATTCAAGAAATATATTTGATTTACTATATAAAAAATTAAATTTCTTCTACAAATAATCAATAAAAAAATAAACTGTCACGAAACTAATATAATTAATAAATTGCATGATTTGGTTGTTCTCATAAATTGATCATAAGAAATTTCTAATAATATTGGTCGCGAATATCACAACATCAACAATCCCATTGAAGTCCTGCTTTAATTAGGGGCCTATAGAGTCGTAAGTTCTGGATTAGCCCAGCCCAAGTAATCTGTGTGTGTGTTTTTTTCTTTATCAGTAAGCATTTTGTGTTTCACAGAAGACCTGGAGCAAACTACCCATCAAATATTATAATGTAATTAGTATTTTTAGTTTCTACAATTATAAAATAAATTAATATTTTTATATAATTAAAATTTATAATAAATAAAAATTATAATATTAAATTATATTATAATTAAAACGTTTAATAAATAAATATATTTAAATTTATAAATTATATTTTAGATTTATGATGAATAATTTACATTATGATATAAAAAAATATTTCTTATAAATTTTTTAAATTATGAAAATTTACTTTACAGATACAAATAAAATAAAATAAATTGAGAAAAATGAACTGTTATAAGATCAAATATACAAGCAAAATAAAAAGTGGTAGTTTGAAATAGCTGGGAGAAAAAAATTATGGTTAATATTGAGACTAAAGTGTGAAAGAAGATTGATCACTTTTTTTTACCATGTATATTTGATATCAATACCATATTTAAAAAAAAGGTGAGGAAAGAATAATCGTTTAGAATTTTATTTGAGAGTGAGAAAAATGAGAATCACACTCTCTAAATTATATATTATAATTTATTATAAAATAATTTATATGCATAAAAATGTTTATTTGTTAAATGACCATTGGTAGTATGTACCAAAAATTAATTTATCATACATGTCAATAATTAAAAATAATTTAATTAAAATGCATTGAAAGTATAATTTTTTCCGTTGTTCAATTATAGATTATTATACAATAAAAAATACGATTTTTTATTATTAAAATTACTTTAAAAACACACTTAAATAGTTTATAATTGATTAATAATATAAAAATATTTTACGCGACAACACCATACAAATCAAAATCAGAATAAAATCAATTTTATTATTTCGTGGGAAGAAAAACTGATAGATTAAGGTCACTTGCGTGTAAAGTTCACTTGACGCATTTGGGTGAAAATTAGCCTTGACAGATCAATCATTTTACCAAACAAATAATACATAATGCAAACCGTTGCATCGGCGGCGCGTTCAATATTCATAATTCTTGATTTTCTTATAAGTTTAAACCAAAAAACTCAAATCTTGTATAAGAGAAAAAGCATGTGCATGTGATGTAAATTATCTAACTAGCCTATAAAATTGTTACCAAAAAAATTAACTAGCCTTTAAAATTTTGAAAAACTTTTCTCTCATACAGTCATACGTGTGCAAAATTGATAGAAACTAGAATGTGACCGGACGAGAAGAAGTTATTGAGAAATATATTTTATTTACAAAATTGAAAACTTAAAATGTACCTCCGTTTCGTCCCCTATGTGCTGGTTTTTAAATTGAGTTCTACTCATACATTGTAAAACATTTAAGACAGAAAAAAAATATTTTCAACTACGCCATACACATTTACTTTACAATAAAAAAATATTTTTAGAACAGGGTATGATGAAAATCATAATTCAAATGTGACACTATGATTACACGCATTCTCAACAAAATTTATGATGATATCCATCACAGTAAAGGGTATGTAATTTCATCGTTATTTTGATCGATCAATGACTACAAAATGTGGCCATCAGTTTCGAAAAAAATTAAAAGCGTAATCACGCTAACATTTTACTATAAGATTGTTTTTTTTAATTAAATTATAATTTTGATATCCGTAATTTATAAAAATAATGATTTTCATTCTTATATTTTTTTTAATTGTAAAATTAGTCCTCTGAATTTTTAAAAGTGACAATTTTGATCCCTTCCATATATTATTTCCGTTGACCGTCAATGCACAAACAGTGACCAAATAATTAATGATATGAGACGCTTATTTTTAATTTATTAACAATTGATAATCTCTAACCTATCTTATATTTGAATCCTAATTTTTTTACCTTTTTCCCTAACCTTTCTCCTTTCCCAAACACCAACAGCCGCCATCTCCTTCAACCTATGAAGCACGGGGACGGGACGAGGACGAGATGGGTACAGCAAGGGGACGGCCAAGAGACAATGTTGACTTCTTGGGGGTGACCTTTCGTAGGGACGTATTGAGATTGCAGCTGATTCCGCTCCCTCTCTCCACCAGCCAATTGCAGAGTGCAGAACTTCCGCACGAGCTAGCATCAACAGGAGAATCGCACTCTAGAAGGTTGTGCGGTGGCAGCGGCGTACACGAGCAGGAGAACCGCGCGCACGAAGTTGGTGGAGTGCAGGTTGATGCGGTGGGAACACGAGTTGACGCGGTGAGAACACGGGTTGATGCGGTGGGAACACGGTGGAGAACCACCAGCCAAGTTTGCTTTCACTCTCTCTTCGAATTTCCTTTTTTTAGCTTCTCTTTGTTGTCTACAGACCTTGTTTTTCCCTTGGTGGTTTCTGGGGTTCTTCAGCCTGCCTTGTCACCGAATGTGGTGAAAAAGGTTGGTGAGAAATATAGCCTCGTGCGTGATTTGAATGGAAAGTTGAGGCTTTTGTAGAAAGAGTTAGCAACTGTTGTTGTTGGGGAAGTTTCAAATTGCAGCTTCACTAATACCTTATTGGAAATCAACCAAGTATTGTATTACTCTTTAAAAAAAAGTTAATTTCTTTATTCATGCTTTTATTGATACTTGGGCAAAATGTCTTTCAGCTAGGTTAAATTTGGTTTTAATCTCTAATTTGGTTTTAATCTCTATACTATAGAATGGTGGTGGTTTTAGTCATCATATTTCTAAAATAATGTGAGTTTCATTCTTGACCTAACACTTCATTTTGACTTTACTAGGGACATTTTTTATTTTTCAATTTTTTTAAATAATAAAAAATATTAAAAAAAAATTATAATTTCTTAGCCGCACCCGTATCTTGAGATCTCTAGATTTGTCGTCTCTTGTCCTCGTACCCCTATATGTCCTCGTCCCCGTTTTGGTGCATCCCAACCTTCAACAACCAAAACACCATAGTCATCACCTCCTTCCTGTCAAGCTTGCAACCAAACAACACAATTACCACCACTAATCACCCTTGTGTTGGCATCTCTCCCCATCAAACAGCACCTCCACATACTCTGTCGCATGCGCCACTAACCCAAGCCGTCATCCACGCACGACAACCCTTCCCCCACCCTTCACCACACGCACACACACCGCCACTAGCTCAACATTGGTCGCACATAACACCACAGAACCCCCCAACATCTCGCAACCACCCCCCACCCAGGTACTTTTGAGCGCGACCTCCTTGACCAGCCACCACCACCATCTTCCCTTCTTCGACCAAATCCGCACCCAAGCAAATCTGGGTTCGTTGTTCAAATTTGGGATGGGATGCTGGCGTTGAACCACCACAGCCACAACAAGACGAAGAAGAAAAATAAAATTAATACATGGTTAGGGTTCGATGAAGGTAAAGGCTTTGGGTCAATTTTTGATTGGGATTCCCTGGGTGTTTTTGTCGTTTGCTATGATTAAGTTGACTATGACTGGAAATAGGGGTTAGGGGTAAAGAATAGGGAAGACTGGAGGGGAGGAGTTGGGGAAAACATTTTGTTTTTTATTTTATTTTTAATTAATTAAATAATACAATAATCACAATTAACTCAAAATAAAACACATCTTTGATGATCAACTGCAACATTGGTACAATCAATGTATGCTAATTAATAAGCTCACCAAAATCGTCAATTTAAGAAATTACAAGGACTAAAATTATCAATTAAAAATTAGGGAAACGAAAATCATCAATTTATGAAATTTGAGGGATTAAAATTACAATTTAACTTTTTTTATAAGAATTATAAGATTGGCCTAAACCATGTTTTAACTCGGGTTAAAAAGTGAGAGTTGCTATTTGAACTGCTAGTTACTAATGGAATTTCCATATGAGGGCACTTTAATCATATCCCAAAATTGTTCCCTAAGAAATTGTATAATTGAATTATGTTTTCGTTATATAATTGGGAGGTGAACAAACAAATGCACAATAAAAGTATGTTGTGTACAACATAATCATATTTCTATTTTTTTTTCATCACCCAATTGCACAATGGAAATACGATTTCCGTTATGTAGTGGAGGTAACACAATGGAATTGTGTTTTTGTTGTACAATTGCCCCTCTTTACAACGAAATCATGATTATGTTATGATTTTTTAAAATAGTTTTTTTAAGTAAATTTTAATATTTTATATCTTGCTTTAACAACCATATTTATGACAGTTTGACAAGCCAACAATGTTCTCGTAAAGCGTGATGCAATTTGAACCATCTATTTTGTTAATGCAATCTTAGTCGTTGCTAATAATTGATTCACGAGAGAATAATACAATATGATAATAAATACGAGTAGTCTAAGGAAGCTCAATGCATTATGTTGGATCTTTCACCATATTGGATTAAAGATGGAGGGAGTAGTTGTTGTTGTGTATTATGATGGTGATGTGGTATCAACCACCGAGGGGGTATTATTTAAATGTCCTAATGGTCATAAATTCATAAAAAAAAAAAAAGGAAATGTCGCTTGTTGCTTTGAGAAATGTAGTTATAGATTCCAACAGAGGTGGAAGAAGCTTATTTGAGGGTTTTTTTATTGTAAATTTGTATATGTAGGGGATGGTTATGTTAAGTACGACTATTTTAAGATTAAAGACGACGACAATGAAGTGTGAAAGATGTTTTTCATTTTTTCACAGTTTATGTATGTAATGGTTGACCAATCTCCAAAAAAAATCCTTGTCTTGTTGCGTAAACCAAGAAAATCAAGACATGCTAAAGAGATCATTACTTTGATGCGTGGATTAATGACAACAACAAGCTCTAATGAAGATCACAACTCTATTTGGTCATGTTTTTAATTGATGAAATTTATGTTAGTTGTGGTTGTTGTTGTTTGTTTGTTTTCAAAATTTAATCAAAATTTCATTTTTTATTACATTACTAGATGTGTGTCGTTTAAACATAAAAATATGGCAAACAAAAACTGCTAAAAATAAAGTGCATACAACATAAAAATAAGTTTGTACAAAAAGCATCATAAGTCAAATACATAATAACACAAAATGACAAATGTTCTCAAGTGCTTTTGTGGTCACCTCCTTTGTCACCTTTGTTGGCTTTCTTCCTTGGCGGCGACCACTCCTCAACTGAGTTACATGCAGTTGCAAGACCCTTATATGTCATCAATAGAAGTTTTTGTGTGGCCTGATGACTATTCGTGCCTTCAAGTACAACTCTCATGTCCAATAGTTTCTGCGTGGATGCTGACATCATCTGGAATCAATCCTACATAAATACTAAACAATACATTTAGTAATTATTTTTTCATTAAAAATAAAAGAAAATGATGAAAATATTGTTTGCATTACCTCACAGGAGTAAACAACACCTGATACATAATTTGGCATCTGACCACCATCAGGCTATGGCTAAGGCAAAATACGTATAAGACCATGTGGTGGCTCTCCCTCCTATGACAAATCATGTATGGATGTGAATGCTCGTAATACCAAGACAAGTAGTTTGGAGTGTAGGCCCATAGAGCCCCATGTGGAACAACTTCGCCCACCGCTACCACATGTTGCTCCTACTCGGTCCGTAACACTTCTCATATGCAATTGGGCACTCAAGTGGGTCCAAATGAATCCTTTGTGTGTACCTGAACTACTTCAAAACCCTTTTCGTTAGATACAATTGCATGTATGTCCTAAATCTACGATAGCCAGAGTACAATGTTCGATCCTCGAAAGGTCTAAGGTCTCTATGTGATGCATATAGGGACCAGACAAAATTAGTCATATGCAATCGATCCAACAACGCCCTATTCCCAACAACCTTGTTTGTACCCTTCAACGACAACCACCTAGCCGCAAACAACTTTTTACGGTCATATTCCAGCACCTTTTCGCTAGCAAGAATGGTTGACAAATGCTTAAACACTCATGCTTGTAAAACATGAAATATATTTTTAGCGTCAAGTAGTACAAAAAAACAGTTACGTCTACAAAAAAAATCGTTCTTACGATGTGTAGAGTCACATAACCTCCCATTTATTTGCTTTCATAAAAGCAAGTATATGATAATTGATCATAAAGATAAGCCAACCCAATTTCCCCCCAAGCATATTCATGGCATTGATCCATATCACTGAGGTATTACGGGTAACAGATGTGTACATTAGTCAAGCTCTTCTTGACAAATATGGTATTGCCAATCAAATGCAACAAATACGCTCTGTTAGCCTATACATTTGACTCATTGGCAACATAGGTTGATACAGACTCTCTAACCAACTCAGAGCCACCTTGTTGCTTGATGACATCGTAGCTTTGACCTCAATAGACCTTTGGTCTCCGCCCAAGTGTAGCTCGTGTCTATGTGATCAATGAAATGGCCGATAATAGGAAGATGTAACAAACATGATACATCATCAAGGGTGAGGGTCATCTCTATAATTGGAAGGTGTTAGGAGGAGTCCTCACTGTGTCATCTCTCGATAAAGGCAATGATTACGCCTTTATTTGCGATCATGTACTGAACATCACACAGGGCCTTCAGTTCTGACCTATCAACGTACCCTTTATTGTTGCCTAGATATGGTAGTCCATAACCTTGCCATCATGACTTACCAACTTCAGTCCCTCTTCGGGTTGATCGATCCATACATGAACCAGCTATGTGATCCTTATAGGACTGAAGTAGAGTCAAATCCATAAGGCCTCCTCCAAATGAAGGTTCGATGATACGATCAACATGATGTATCATTAGTGGTTGTTGTTGTGGTTGTGGCTATGCTTGTGCTTGTGCCTTTGGCTATGGCTTTACCTACGGTTGATGTTATCGAGCCAACTTTCCATCACGACATGTTGACGCAATCGCATGTCACTTTTGTGCCTCAGGATCTAAGACAAAGGCAGTACATTTTCATGTGAACATTAGAAAAAAAAAGGAATGAAATATTAATTAAAAAATTAAACTAAACAATAAATTAAATAATTTAAAAATAAAAAAATTAACACAATGTATATATGATTCAGTTCAATTATTCATCAAATAATATGACATAATTGTATTTTTATTGTGATGTTTTGAAAACAACATAACGAAAGTACAATTTTGTTGTGTTTTGGATTCAAAAACATAACAAAATTATATTTTCGTTGTACACAAAAAAAATATTTACCTTGCAATGTTATAGTATATGAGACGGAGAAGAAGTTAGAGAGGAATAATGAGTTGGAGAGGAAGAGTGAGAGTAAGAAAAAAAGAAAAGGGAAGGAGAAAGGGTAAGGGGATTTGGGCCCGGGGAAAAGAGAATTGGAGAGAAAAATGAAGGGAGAGAAAGTGAGAAGAAGAGGGAAAGGGTGTGTGGGGGGGGGGGGGGGGGGGGGGGGTGGGGGTGGGGAGGGACATATGGAGAGGGGGGAAGAGAGAAGGGGAAGGGGTGGGAGGTGGAATGAAGGATAGTTTTTTACTACTTTTTATTATTTTTGAAAATGGTAATGAGAATAGTAAATTAGGGCAGTGGAAATAGTTGTTTCCTAAAATGTTAATAAAAGAATAAACGCCCATTGGGCCACGTGTGACAGTAATGGAGCCCATAGCCGCCGAAAGAGTCGCTTAACTAGACCGTTCCACCCTTTTACAGAACAAAAAGACTATGTTACCCCTCCCTCACCCTTTTTTCAATTTTCGGTCCGCTCGCTCCTTCTCTTTCGTTCTCACTCTGACCGGGAAAAGAAAAATCAGCTTTCTTCAAGCACCCTAGATTTCCTCTCTCTCTCTCTAAAATGGCGTTCTCTTCTTTTCTCGGCCGAGTCCTCTTCGCCTCTGTTTTCATCCTCTCCGCTTACCAAGAGTTCGTTCATATTCCTTAACTGTTCCTTTTCTCTGCAATTTTGAATCATGCATGGCTATTGTTTTTTGTGCTTGCAGTAATTTATTGTTTTTAACTGAGTTTATCTGCTGAGTTGGCTGTTGTTGTTGGTAGTTTCTCACTTTCTCTGCTTGGATTTGTTACGCTCAATTGACTCGTCAAAACGATTCAGCAGATCTGTGTTTCACATAGTCCAAGTGCATGGAACGGGAACTTATTAGTTTTTTTAGGTTTTTTATTTTTATTTTTTGTGATTCTGTTAAGCGTCGTAGACTCGTAGTGTCAGATTTGTTTAATGCGTGCATTCATTTCTTTGGTAGGGTAGTTAGATCTTCTTGCGGGATTTGATTACAGTTGTTATCACCATGGTGTAGTTGCCAGCTTTTATTATTGCTGAGGTTATGGAATCGTTTAAATGCATTAGAATTAAAAGTTAACATTAACGGTTTCGGGTTTTGGGTTTTGGCAAGCTAACTTTTGTGTAGTTTGTGAATGAATTTGACTATATATTGTTACCAATTAGTAGCAATTAAGAAGTAGTGTGGGCGAGGGGTGCTTTTTGCTGGTTGTTAAGTAACTTGTGTGTTGTGATTCTGTAAAGTGTAGAGGGTGTTATTAATTTTTTGTACGTTTAATTATTTTGAAACTGGGAAATTTATTCGGGGAAAATTTGGTAACCTTCGGTGATTAATGGCAGATGAATGTCAGTTAAAATACGTTTTTTTTTTTGTTTTGTAAAAATGAGGGGGTATATTGGTATATAAACATTTTGGTCTTCATTAGTTAACCCTTGACCCTAATCTGTTCCCATATAGTGTTGGGGCACGGTGATGAGATTTATCTATCTTGTATCAAGTTATGGTTCCAACAGAGAGCAATTGCATGTCATTGTATTGAAGTTAAGGCATATATTGAGGGAGACAAATCTAGTATCACTATTTCATACTGTAACTGAAATTGTGATTGCCTGTTGCTAGTGGATTGTGGTCTTCTGATTGAAGTGGAATAATGTGATTCTGTGAATTACGTGCCCCTGTTTCATACTTTCCCATGTTTAATTCCTAATTAAATTTGAACGTTTGTTTTCAATAAGGATCTGATTTATAGGCTCATCCGTTATATTCTTGCACAAGTTGATGGTGTTTCTTGGTAGTTTTCACTACATTTAATCAGAGTATCTGACATTAGAAGCTATAAATTCTTTCCATTTGACATTTTGATTCTGGATGCACAGAGCACTCAATTGTTACTTTTTTTTTTTTTTTGAATTTCTATTGCTTTTCTTTATTTATCCTCCATCCCTTCTATGCTTGTACAGATTTAATGCTTATGGAGTTGATGGGGGACCCACAGCAAAAGCACTCAGACCGAAGTTTGATGCCTTTGCACATCAAGTACATTCTAAAGCTGGCTTTCAACTTCCAGATATTGATGTTAGTCTCTCGGTCTCTTTTATTCAATCATTTAAGGAAAGCATGATTAAAACACAACTAAACAGATAAACAAGTTCTTGGATAGGAACAAAAGAAGGACAAGGTGGTTAAATTTGACAGGAGTGTGACATGGAGTTGGACACTGCTTGTGAATTCATGCATTTTTCTGCCATTAAGTGTAGGTCTAGTGTTTAATTAATGCTTAATGAAACTATACATGGTATATAATAATGCTTGTTTTTATAACTGCACATGTTTCAATAAGACTATGTATCATGGACGAAGTAATAACTTATAGGGTTTCTCGTTTTGGCCTTGACACTTATTGCTTGACTGCTACAAGCAGCACATACCCAATTTTGACTTCTCAGCAGGTAATAGGATTGTGGCTGTGTTGGACATGAATCATATGTGTAAACTGAAAAATAGTTAAAAAAAGGATTAATGTTCTAAAAAATGAAATGGGTGCAGGCAGGATGTGGGGAAGTTGTGAAACATTGTAGTGGAAAATAATTGAACTTGCTTGCATTGTAATAGCTGTCATGCATCTAGTGCATTCTTATGTTAACATGTTCCTGCATCCAATCAAGTACTCCTTTTAGCATTCATATTACAATGTTTTGTATCTAGCACGTGTATTTATTTGATTGATGTGATTAACAGATGAAAATTTTAGTTGCTGGGGCTATTGCTCTCAAGGGCCTCGGAGGGATTCTTTTCATACTTGGCAGCTCTTTTGGAGCTTTCCTTTTGGTTTGTAGCTTGACTTTTCTATGAAATTGAAATTGGCTTTTCAAGTGCTCAATTTTTCAAGCCTTGGTTCTTTTCTCCTTGTAGCTTTTACATCAAATGATTGCTACTCCAATACTGTATGATTTCTACTATTATGACAGCGAGGACAAAGAATTTATCCAACTTTTCATCAAATTTACTCAGGTAAGAGCAGTTGGAAAGCTCAAACTTGAGGTGTTGTCACAACGTTTCTTTGTTGCAATTGTTTATCGAATATTGTACTCCTTGCAGAATATGGCTCTCTTCGGGGCATTGTTGTTTTTCATTGGGATGAAAAACTCTATTCCTAGAAGGCAACCCAAGAAGAAGGTTCCCAAAACAAAAACCTATTAGTTGCAAGGACTTCTCGGATTGTTGCCGGTTGCTCATTATACTCATTTTCCAATTCTCGAGGATTTGACTTTAGGTGTCTGTCTGGTTCAGAACGAATGTACCTCGTAAGAGAGTATTTAGGTGTACCTTCTGTCTCATGGATTATGTATAATTTATAATTAGTTATATATGTATGCTATTTTTTCGTTTGCCTGACATTATGAACTATCTTTCGATTACTAAACTTGTATACGAAGAGGGAAAAAATGATCAGAGCCATTTTCGTTCATTCAGACTTCGACTCAGACTGAGTCTGGCACTTGCAGTTGCTTTTGAACTAAGCTTGATTTCTTCACGTTGGCACATGGATTTGTGTTCTCTATTTTTTATTCCTTTGGTTCTTGGTTTGGTAATGGAAATGTATGCTTGAGTTTTTCACCTGATATGGTTAAACTTAAAAAAAACCTTCAACACTCAACAGGGCACTACAAATTTTGACAGGATATTTAGTTTATAATTGGATAAACTTTTAGAAAATAAGGTAATTAAGTTTCACCCATAAAAAATCAATTTATACATTTCAATCTTTATAAAAGTGTTATTTAATATATGCATAAGTTGATTTTAATTTTTGTCTATATTAATTTTATCTTATAGGAGAAATTTAATTTGTTTTATTTCCTTGTTTTCCTTTTTTTATTTGTGTTTGTTGAAAAGTTTATTTAACAGGACTTAAGTCTTGTTTAAATTCGTAGTATCTATTTTTTGCTTAAAAAATATTATTTCTTTTTCATATTTTTTTATGTTTTAACTTCTCTTAAGTATTTTTCAAATAATTGATGTTTTAGAATTTCAAAGTCTAATTAATGTTTTTTTAAAATATATTCTTATTTAATATTCGCTACTAGGGATACCGTAATTAAAAATCAAGGTATTAAATGAGGGTATTTTAATCTAAGTATACCAATTTTAATTTTATTAAATGTTTTTTAATCTTTGTGCAATAACATTAAACATTGAAATATATGAGAAGGAGGTAGTATATTATCGTTTGGATTTTGTATAGGAAACTAAAGATAGAAATTGCCAATTTTGTATAGGAAACATTGAAAAAAATATTTAATAGTTTTTCAAGATAAAGTTATAATTTATTAAGTTCTGTTATGTATAGTTAATATTTTTTTATCAGTATATATATGCACACGTGAATTATATGAACTTTTACTATTTGAAAGTTTATAAGCTTTTACTAATATAGTGTTTGCTTGCACTTATACGTAAGCTTTAATTAAAAAGACGTAAGAGTACAAACTATATTTTTTTTTAGCTTCAATCGATAATTTAAAAAGCTTAGTCCAAATTTTATTGGAGTGTAAATATCTATTTAACAAGCTTCCTCTCCAACGTAGGAGTACAAACCAAACACGCACATTCTCTACGTTGGAGAGTGTGAATATCTATTTAACAAGCTTCAAACGTGAATTCAAGCGCACTTTGTTTTACACGAATCATGCATTCCAAGACACATTCAATGCAACTTTTATGAGAGGAAGCTTTGGCATTCAATGTGGTTGAAGACAACTCAAACATAGCCTTAATAGTTCATCTCCTTTACACTTTTGCCGCCCACCACCACTCTTTCCTCCTTCCACCTCAACCGATTGAAATCTAATCACATTTTACTTGTGGCAGATCTTAGCCACCAAGAATAGAAGAGAACAAGAATGCCCTCCACTCGGAACAAATTGTGGATTTCCTTGCATTTTTAGCAAAACAACAAAAAGTGTACTACTACATCTTTGAATCCACCAAACATTGCACATAGAATGAAAGAAACAACGCTTAATTGGTGGCATTACTGTGGCATCAAATGGGTATAACTCATGGATACTTACAGAGAATTGAGGGATGTCAAAATAGGTTTACCTATGTATTGTATTTAAATTCTGATCATTAATAATATAACTTCGGCCTTACTGGTAAATAAACAAGAAGTCTGAGATGTGAAGAGAGTAACACTAGTATATGTTCAACGTATTGTGCTATTTTCAGTGTCAAACATAAACAACGACAATCACACATTTCAATCATTTAAGAAAACACACAAACACGACCACAACCTATGTCTTAACACACTATAAAGGTGAGCATCATTTCAAAGATCAAGAATGAGTTACACTTGCCAATGAGTGGCCATAGTTTCCAAGAACCAACAAGTTAATGTGAATACACGGTGCTCTTGGATTGCAGTATTTGAACAAGCGGCCACAGGATATCCAATCTGTGTACATTTCTCTTGTTTTGACCCTGTGGCACACAGTTTACCATCAACAACAATCAATGGAATTATAGTATATATGGTTCTTAAAAACAGTAATTTGTGTTGCTTTTGTATTTTAAAGTACCCATCTATACAAATTGGTCCCTAAAACATGAACTTGTTAACTAGCTTACTGAAACTTACAAATAATTTTATTTTATCCCTAGGAGGATTAATGTTTATAGATGAAAACTTTCAAAGACTAAAGCAATACAAGTTGTCAATTTCATTAAACACTGCGGATTTCTACTCAACTAAAAAATCATATATCATGTACAATATTTTGAATTTCAGTACTAATTCTCTTATTTAAGGAATGCAAATGGCTTATATAAAGTTGCCATTGAAATTTGAATTTGTATTATTTATCAAATATATTGCTCTACCCAAGCCCAAAGCCATGAATTATGATATTATAACAGCTTCAATTAGCATTTTTTTTATAATAGTTAATATTATGAACTAGGTGGCTTCATCTGCAAGGGTCGTTCCATGATAAAATGGAGAAATGAAACTACAGTTTTCTGTGGTCAGAGGAAACCTTTCAATACACTCAGGTTTTATTAGTGAAGAGGAATGAGTAACAGCTAAGTAGATTTGAATTTATCAAGTAAGCTTACACAATATTTACACTGGAAAAAGATATGAAAAAAGAATAAAAAACTTCATACCCCATTGCCCAGAAGCTCTTCGCTATGCGAAGGTATGGGGGAGGGATGTTGTACGCAGCCTTACCCTTGCATATGCAAAGAGGCTGTTTCCGGATTCGAACCCATGACCAACAAGTCACCAAGGCACAACTTTACCGCTGCACCAGGGCTCGCCCTCAAAAACTTCGTACCCCATTGCCCAGAGGCTCTTCGCTATGCGAAGATATGGGGGAGGGATATGAAAAAAGAATAAAGATCATAAATTAAAAAATGGAAGAAAAAAATCCACTTAAGTTTCAATTATAAAGGTATATATTTTATCCAATCAAATGCAATAAAATTAGGACTAAGATTGACTGGCGGGACTAGTTGAATAGTGAATTTAAGTATGGAATGTGCTAGCAGATAAAGGCAGTTTAATTTATCACAATAGAATATCAGACCTAATCTTAAAGCCTGCCAATTGAATTTTATTGTCTCAATGTATTTGATTTGATGTTTTCAACTATGAATTAATTTACGATAATTGGTATTCAGAATTTTTTGCTCATAGATAAAGATTCCAAATTTTTTGTCAGTTCTTCAGTTTTTTGTGTTCTGAAATTACCTCGACAACAAAGCATATCCACATCTTTTCACCATGAGCTTTTGTTGCACCCTTCAAAATGGTAAGGCCCAAACTTCTTATGGCTTCTGCTATTTCAAGAAAATGGTTGCACTCCTCACATAGCATCTGTAGCAAAAGGCATAATTAGAACAGAGAACATAATAACTGATTATATCAACAACAGAGCAATATCTTAGACCTTCAACCAAGTGACACTAACCTCCATTTCTCATCAGAGTTCTCTCATGTATTGTAATTTTAATTAATCACTAATATAGAATAAATCAAATTGTAATTTTCAAGTCATATGTACCTCAACAAGCATCTGTCCATTCTTGCTAAGATTCTCCACTAATATTGAATGAACTTTCAGATGACCCCCTACCTCCATGGCCCAGCTTGAGCCCTGCTCATAACTAGATGATCCAAGAATGTCTGCTTCCTTATGATGCAACTGCAAAAATTTCAGTATTGTTAAGCAATGGAGATAAGTCCACGTGCAGAAAATGTTGAAACTAAATCAACAATTTATGAAGGAGGACGGCACTAAAAATCTTGCTAACCTAAATAACAATTAAATAAATAAAATCTTATGCTTCAATAGAACTGTGCTCTAAAGGAACATGTCAAAAGTAAATGTCATTGTTTTAAACCACATGACTCATTTATGCATATTTTGGAAGTTCAATTATCAATCTCTAGTTGACTAGAAATATAGTATAATTTCTTTATAGACCATGGACCATAGGAAAAATCTCTAAAATTGCCTAAAACCTTACCTTTGACTTCGTATCAGAAAAGTCAGTTAACTTGTCAGCATGTTTAGTTATGCTTTGGAGAAAGAGCATGTGCTTTATTGTGCGCTCCAGGAGTGAATCAATACTGCACTGTTGGAGTTACAATAAAATTTTTAGCCACACGAACCAGATCTGAGATCATCACTCAACCCAAAAAACAATCAGGAAACAGATTCTAGCAAGATACCTTTGCTCCATTTGGCACCAGCTCTCTCAACTCTTTGATACGATCTTGGATCAGTTGCCTGTCCCTTGGCCGAGGCCTACAACTTTCCCCTGGCCTGGCCCTTTTTTTGCTGTTCTTAGATGGTTCAGACGACCTTTCAAGCTGTCCACTATTTGAACTATGAAATGTAGATGAAATACCTTTTGAGGACATCACACCACATATCCCTGATGATGAACTCAAAGAATGGTGTTTGTCCTCTCTGACAAGAGAGAGCTGATCTATCGAATAGCCTTCTGAATTAATAGTATGCACATTGTGAATAGAAGCCTCATGATTTTTTGCAGAGACAATTGCAGATTGCTTTGATTTACAAAATGATAATTCACTATTAACATCATTATTACTATGGCTAAAGTTGGCCAGCATTGCTTCTAAAAGATGTTCTGGACAAGATTCAGAAGTCAATTGACTAGTGCTAATCTCATCTGACATTTCAACAGATTTCATTTCTTGATTAATCTGTGCTGGCCAATCTAAACATTTACCCCCTTTCAAAAAAGCTGGTCCAAGTGCTTCATGTAGCTCACAGCCAGCAGGGAACTTCAATATGTGTGAGGCATCCTTGTAACAAGGTTCAGTTTGGAAGTCTGGGATATCCTTGTAACAAGGCTCAGTATGAAACTTTGACTTTTCAATATGTTGCTGGGAGTTTGCTTCTGAAGGTTGGGCAAAATTCACTGCCCCTTTTTGGTTAATATCTGCATAATGCAATTTATCACTTTCACAAACAACTGTATCAAGAAAAACTGAAGGAAAGCATGCAGAATCAACTCTGACTTTTTCTGATGGACATATTACATCATTGAAGCTAGCATTATCTGTAACAAAATCATTTAAAAATGATGAGACATTTTTTTCTGATTCCAATCTCATATCTTTGCAGCCACTACTTCCTCCTTCATACTTTGTCCCATATAGAGGTTTCATCTCTTCAAATTCCTGACAGTCCACATTCATCATATTGGATATCGACTGAAGCAAAATGGAACTTTCATCATTGTACAATTCAGGCCCCTCTTGCTTGGCCACATTATCAGACATTTTCTCACAAGCAGAAGGAGGTGTACAGTTCCTCCCAGTCCCAGAACATTGAAGGGGCATTAAAACATCTGCTGTTTCACTTTTCATAGATTTCTGTGTATCGTAAAAGCAAGTACGCATAATATCTGAAGAAAAATTTTCCTTCGATTTGTCCAGCTGGAAAAAGCAAGAAATATAAAACTCATAATAATGATCAATGCATCTGGGTTAAAAAATAACTATGACACAGTTCCACTTGCTTGCTATATTAATAGCTTGTTTAAAAATGCCATTTTAACAGTCACACAAACCTCTTTACCCACTCAAATCTGCACATTATGCAACATGAAAACACATGAATGTAGAGAAGTGAAGACAGAAGCTTACCTGAGATGAACTCTTCAAACTACCCTGTATTTGACTAGGACATTGGATTGAGTAATTTTGAGTAGACAAAAAAAGATTTCTGATATGAGTTACAAACCCCATATCTTCAATCACCTGGAACCAGGGATGTCAAAGGAGAAGAAAACTATTAAATTCTTTTTTTCAATAATAAATGGATTTTCATATCCAGGAAATATTCTACAAGTCATCAAAATCATAGAACAGCCCATGACAAGACAAAATAAAATTCAAATATCATAGACAGGAAACTAATAAACAAGACTGATCTGATTTTCTAACTAAACTTGCATTTTAAGTTCATAATAGCATTTCAGGGAGAAAGAGAAGTAACAGGGCACAGATCCATAATAAAAACTAATAAGATACTTCCAGACTAAGTAATCAACTTTCTGCCAATTTAGGCAAAAAGACCCCCCCCCCCCCCCCCTCTCCCCCAAAGCATGGTTTTTCCAATGTGCTTTATATTGAAGAATTGTAAGACAGCATTTAAGTAGATATCTGCTTCTCAACGGTAACCTAGGTCAGGGTAATCATTTGTGATGTTATTAACTGACTGATAAATCAGCACTGAAAAGTGCATCATAACCTGATTTTCATGCCAAATCATCTAGTTTTGGTAGGTAGTTTAGTAAATTATAATTTTGTATACCTGTAGCCAGACATACAACTACATATTGCCTAAGTTCTCTATTGACAAAACTAGGGATGAGTTGTTAATAAATTTGCATCCATTTCTCTTTATGTTTTCACTAAATTACATATGCATATTTACCTAGCACATACAATTAGGATTATAGAAGTATTTAACCAATACCTCAATCAAGAACCAGTGATAAACAAAATTAGTTGGAAAAGAATAAAGAAATATAAGCAAGTCATGCTATCTGACTAGTTATGATACATCTAAACAAAAGAGTGCAAATATATTTTATGGTACAATAGTGACAATGAGGTTTGAACCTACGATCTCATGCAAATCCAAGCCTCTTGCCACTAGCCCAATCCTTGTGACTAGAGTGCAAATAAATTTTGAAATACTAAATACAATGTGTTTCGCACAACACCATAAAGAGATGATAGATGCCTTCTTGAACCATGTTAGCAAGCACATTATCGAATCCAACAGTATAGTGCTGAAGCAAAGCAAATAAAGATTAAAAAGAAAAAATCTTCTCACTTTATTTAGAGAGCCAAGCTGAACAACACCAAGAGGGACTACAGCAACAACAGCAATAGTCTACAAGAAAAAGTAAAAGCTTTATTAATGAAAATTCTTAATGCAATCAAAGTACAATAGTGCATACTAGGAAATTATTCTCTAAAAGATAATCACTATTTTTCTAACATATATAGTACACTAGAACGGTTCAGTTGCATCTTACAAGTAGTGGCTCAATAATTTATCATATTGAGCCTATTATCACATTAACCACAATTTTTCAAATATACAGTTAAACTAGTTTTAGTAATGTACGACAATTCTAATTTCTGGGTGCCAATAGAAATTTCATTCTTCCAGATTTTAGTTAGCCACAAATGTTGAGAAGCTGTGAAAAAATAATAAAGCAGTTAGCTTACCCTGATTCCAGCAGAAAACTGAGACTGCCACCCATCAGCAAACTGAATCAAACCAAAAACAGGGAAAAGAATAAGAATGATTAGAAGATTAGTTAGTTATTGACATGATACTTCCAAGGTTGAAAGATCATTCATGATGACCTTAAATAACAAGAATCCTCACCTCAAAAGACAAGCCAGAACTCGCAACTTGATTATCTGCACAGATCCACCTATGTTTTCCAGTAACAGCTACCTGTCCAACAATACTGTGAAGAAAGAGTCTTAGGACAAGAGCTACACAAAAAGAAAATCAAATTGAAAATAGCATCAATTTTATATTTAATTAGTCATACCCTTCTCCTAATGAATATGCATGATATGACATCTTAGCCACCGCTAACCCTAATGCACTGTGTGAAAATTTCCCACAACCAATCTGTTCCAAGGTCTTCTGGCAGTGTTTATTTTCTGAAGAGTCGAAATCATCAGGATTGTTATAATATGCATCCTCCCATGTCAAGATCCTGCAAGCAAGTACCACATCCAGAAAATTAAACAGACGACACCATCGAATTCACACACTTTGTGCAAAGTGCATCTGTAACCAAAGAATGAATCACCAAAATTGCGTGGAAAATTATATCACTAAGCAGTGATGAGCTTACAGCCAACTACACTACAATGAAAGCAACATAAAACATTTCAAAAGCTATGCTTATCCCATTTCAAACGCACTACAATGAAAGCAACATAAAACATTTCAAATAACAGAAGGATTACAATCAATGAAACAACATGACAACAACAGTTTTCTTTAAACCAAAATGGACAACAACAACCAAGAGCAAAAAACCTGAAAACAGTGCAATAGAATGGATTCAAGAGACAAGACACACAACGCATGACCTTCTTAGTCAAAAACTCTAAATTCTAACCAAGCATGGAAATCACCAAACTTGGAAGAAGGACAAAGCACAGGGAGGAATATCAACGAAAATCTTCCATTATAAAAATCATAACATCATTAGGCAAAAACTGGAAACTGCCCACAGCCAATTAGATTAACCCGGCAAGTAAAATGGCCAAGCCAAATTTCAGACCAAACGATTCAAACATGCAAAACCACAACTTCACCTAATTTAGCATATTCTAAGTTGCCAACATCTAAGACACACCAAACTAAAGAAAAGACACAACACACACACAAGGCACAAAAACAAGGAATAACAACAACCACAATAGTAGTAGTAGTATCATACATTCGAGCACGATGTTTGAGCTTCCAAAAGATGGCGTAGTTCCAGTGAGTATTCAAACAGAGGCTTCCGAGTACTTGGTGCAAGTTGGTACCCATGTTGTCCCCCCCCTAACAAGTCAGAAACTTTTAACACCCCGAAGGCACCCCCGAGAATTTGAATCCTCCAAAAACACACTCACTCACTCACACCTAGCTCCCTCTGTAGGACCCTCTTCCAGCCTGCTTCCTCCGCAACCCTGCTCGCCGTTTTAATGGCGGTCCAACTGTTGGCAGTATCAGACGATCCGCACCCATGACAATTCCCACCACCCCACCAACCAAAGCTTCCAACTTTCTTTCTTTTTTCCCTCACTAAAACACAACCACACTTAACGCTACAACTGCAACACTAGACTTAATGACACAACAACAAATCAAGCAACTAGCCATTGAATGACAAATAAACCTTGTTATATTCTAAAAGGGGTGTGTGAAGATTGAAGAAGGTTGAGTTAAAGGAAGGAAGAAAAAGGGTGGCTAATAATCTAGCTTATGTCCGACGACATGTGAAGAAGGTTCAAGTTTTCTCTGGAAATGCAATTGTGATTTGTGATTGAATGAAGTCTTTACTTTACCCTTTGCAGAGTTAAAGAGAGAGAAGGAGTTTGCAGAGGTTGCCAAATGCCGAGGAAATAGTCAGAGAATGTCAATGGTGGAAAAGGAAGTGTGGCTCTCTTCTTCTATATTGGAGTCACGTTAGCACGCTGTTCCATCTAGCCTTCTCACTCAGGGAATCTCCACCGTTGATTCATGCAATCATTCTAACCATAGCGTAATCCACCATTGACCATCCACTGCTATCATATTATCACTAACCACACCATGCATTTTAGCAAATTTCGTGTAATTGGCATAGTAAAAGAGATTGGCTTTTCATAACATGCATGATCAATTAAGGTTTAATTTTTATTAAATGATATCTAGTATCTCATATTCGTAAGAAATTTATAGAAACAGTTACTATAATATATATATATTTTTTCAGAAAATGAAACCAAAAATTAAAAATATGGCAAATGAAGGCTAAACACTTGACAAAGGGCAAAAGCTCCAAGGGAACTCTGAAGGGTTAGGGGATAATCGGGGCTTTATATTTAACGTTAACAACCCCCAAGCCAAGGGCAATGAGAAAAGGGGGGAAACAGATTGATGGGGGGAACAATCCAATTGGGGTATGAGTACACTTTATGGTGGTGTCAATTGATGGCCAACAGCATCATACCAAATTGAGAACATGCTTCCTTATTTTCCCCTCAAGTTTTCAATCCTTTCTTTGAAACCCTATAGAACGTACCCTGCCACCCCTCTTGAGGTCCTTTTCAACAATGATCTTATTGCCCTAAAGTTGTGACACCTTCAACCTCCCATTTCTTCAAACCCCTTCCTACTTTGTCACGTTAATAATTAAATCTTTTAGAATGCCAACCTTTGTTTCACACATTGGTGGACATGCTGCCCTTTATCATCATGCCTTGCACCGATTTACAGCTTCTTAATTTCTGTTTTACCCTTTACAAGGTTTGGAAAATGGAGTTTGGAGAAAGCAAAAACAAAAAATTTGCCTCTCACGCAATTACCTAGGAACATGCATGTTCTATTGGATAAGTAAGACATGTTTATGATCATGTTAAATTTAATCTAGATTTTAATTGAAAACTTTATGTTAGAGTTTAAAGAATATGTTATTTATTAATTTAGTTGGTAAAATATAAAATTTAATAGAGTCTTACTAAAGAATGCAATAAAGATGAATCATTAGCCAATTAAGAAAATATTTAAATATCATATTAAAAATATTGATTTATTTTATATTAAATATTTTCTTTTTAGTAATTTATTATGCGATTGATTTAGCTTATTTTAAATAATTATTTTGTAAATATTTTTAAGAAAAAAATGATTTTTTTAAGATTTAGTTATTATAAACAAACATGAAATTGTTGTGTACAATTTTAAATCTTTAATTTTTCATCTATCACTTATCTAATTTAATGCTATTAACTTTTGAATTTTTTATAACTTTTAAAAAAATACTCTCTTCATTTCAAAATAAGTGACATTTTAACACGTTCAAAAATTAATATTAAGTGACATTTTACGTTTTTAGTGAAACATTAAATATTTTATTTCAATTTTCCCCCAAATGAATAATTAATTTGATGAAATCAGTTATATGACAAAGAATAAATAATAAGGACAATTTAATGAAAGCATTTCACTCAATAAATTATTTATTATTTTCTTAATTTGTATAAAAACCTTAAAATTACTTATTTTGGAATGAATAGAGTAGCATAATATATGTACCTAAATTAATTAAGTTAAAAAAGATCATTTTGCAAAAACTATATATATATATATATATATATATATATATATATATATATATAGAGAGAGAGAGAGAGAGAGAGAGAGAGAGAGAGAGAGAGATCAAAACCAAGTTATCAATACATATTATCTTATATGAAATTAGGGCGACCTTGCTGTCTTTTTTTTTATTATTATTACACGACCCTAGTGGGTTCGCCAAACACAATTATTTTAGTTTAATCGACCAAGTTAAACATATTATGTCATTTTTTAAACGTTAAATGATTTTTTAAAACTAAATTGATAAATATAACCTTAAAAAATAAATTGGAAATAATTTTTTTAAGAGTTTAACAAGCATACATTTTCTATAAAAGATTTTACACTATTAATAAATTAAAAAGTATTTACAGTATAATTTAAAAATTAACAAACTTATTATACTATACGTTATATGATTAAATGACATTATGAAAAACTTTTACGTTGTGAATATATATGTTTTTCATTCAATTTTTTAAGATCAAAGTCCTAAATACATTTCTTGACTTGCTTTTTTTTTATATAGTGAAAATGGTAGGGAAGAAATAACATCTTTAATTTACTGGATGAGGCATTAATGGCATGTTGAGAAAACCAACAGACCTAAACGACATAATTAGTTACTACTTACTATATAGGCATACTAATAAATCGGTAATTTTATCAAGTGTTCTTAATCATCAACTAATTCTTGATTAGGACGCAAAAAAATGGTTTTAGGAAGGGACATTCATCAAGTAAGATTTTAAATCCTTAAAATGTGTAAATTTCCCTGTGTTGGCATCAACTCAACGTTATTCCCGTTAGTGCAAGTTTGTAAGTGGCATAGTCGAGAGTGATTATGGTTATTGATTTCTATGATCTATCTTCAATCACTTTTAAAACAATTAATTTACTGCGTCAAGTAATGGTAGAGTGCAAAATTCATAAAAACAAAAGCACGTACAGACCAGTTACAGTTTAAACAGTAAAAGGAAACGATATATTATTCCACTACTGGCAAACGTTGTTTTGGTCATGTAGAGATTCAATTTGTCGGAAGTAGTTAACAGCAATTTAAATAGTGCAGTATCGGGAGGCATAATCATTCATATTTGTTTCTGTTGCTAATTGGTTAGGTTTAAATCTACGGGATCAATTATATCTCTCTAAGTTTCCTCAATTATCGATCATCCATCATAATTATGACCCATCATCTATCATCCTAAATTGGACCACAAGAGATCGACGTAGCTAGGTAGTAGTCAAATGGGTTATAGGTTCCACAAGCATATTTATCTAGGTTCAATTTTTAATTGTGTATGTGAAAAATATCTTATTAAAAAAAGTAAAACTTATTTTGATAAGTTTTATGTTTGATTGTCCGCTCAAAAATATTATCCTATTGGTATAATATTAAATATTCTTAATTAAATTTTTCATATCTGAAATATAGTTTATTTTTAAAAAATTATTTATCATTCATTTTTTCTTTCAGATATCTTCAAAAAAAAATTATGTTTCATTTTAGTACCTATCATCACACCTCTTAAGTGATGATGTGACAGACGAAGTGTCACATCATCACGCTTAGTTACTAACCACGTAAGCATAGACCGTCACATCAACACCACGTCATCAACTTCTTCCTCTCAAGTTCCATTCTCCATCTTCCTTTCCTCGTTTTTCTTCTCTTTGTTCTCCCCCCCCCCCTCTCTCTCTCTCTCTCTCGCTTTCGTGTGAGGGTGATTTTGCAAAAAGTTTTCACAACCACAACAAAACACAAACCACACACTCTCCTAGGTTATTTTTTTCTTTTCCCAAAGAGGCATGAGTTGTAACGAGTGTCGCGTCCTTCGAAAGGGTTGCATCGAGTCTTGTATCCTGCGGCTGTGTCTACAATGGATCGATACGCATGAAGCATCTATGATATTTTTTTCATGTGAGGGTGATTTTTCATCTCTGATATATTTTTTTTCTTTTATGCAGCTCTGTTTCAATCTCTGTTGTGCGAAGCGTGTGGAAGAACGATGAACCCTGTCAACAGTGCTGTGGGACTTTTGTGGACCAAAACCTAGCACGTGTGCCAAGCGGTGGTTGAGACGGTGCTCTACGGCGGCACCGTCGGGTCCATGTCAGAGCTTCTCTGCCTCTGAAGGAGAAGTTACCTGTACTGACAAGTAGAGAGTCCGAGATCTGAACCCTAATTTTTGGTTCCTAGGTTTGAGGTTTGATAAGGGTGGTTTCGACGGTAAACACAAGCAATTTGAAGAGCTCGCCAAGCTTCAGACGACGGTGACGAATCTCAATCTCTGGTTGACGTCGAGTTTTTTTTAGAACGCGACGAGCTTCAATTGTTGGCAGGAAATTCACTGGTCAGGATCTCCGTCAATGAACTCCAAGGAGTTTGAGACGATGACATCGTGTTTGGAGAGCGGAATTGAAGATAACTATGCCCCCGACGAAGACTGAAAAGTGTTGAACCTTTTCAGTTGATGACGTTTTTCATGACGGTGGAGAAGAGGAAGAAGCCGATGAAGTGGTTTTGATATGATGACCTATGCTTACGTGGTTAGTGACTAGACGTGATAACATGATACTCCGTCTACCACGTTATCACTTAACGGATGCAGCCTGACGACATGTACTAAGTATAGAAAAAATGAATATTAGATATTTTTTTTTAAAAAAGACTATATTTTAGATATGAAAAACTTAATTAAGCCTATTAAATAATTATATTATATAAGTATAGAAAAAATGTAAACAAGAAAAGAAAAACATTACTACCCATGATGTTCAGTGGTGGAACGAATAAAAACTCTTTGAACGACCATTATTGTTTTCGGCAATAAATTTAATTATAGGGTTATCAAAAGCTTTGCACAGGTGGTGGTCATAGTAAAAAGTCAACTGGGCTATGCATGAAATATGCCAAGTCAGTGATTCTAATGATATAGTGTAAGGAATGAGTATTATGATGAAGGCAGACAGAGACGCAACAACAATGATATCTCTCTCCATTTTTCTTTTTTCTTTTTTTTTTTTTACTTAAGTTTTTACTAGGTACATTGTTAATGTTTTCAGCGAGTAGACAAAGTTACTAAAGTACAGTGATAAAATCCAAAATAAAGTGTACGTCAATTGAGTACTACTTCCCTATTTTAGATATAACACACTTTCACACACTTTTTTTAATATTTTTTTATTAACTGAAATTTATTAAAAAATTATAAAATTTTATCATTTCTAATAAATTTTAACAAATAATAAAGAGTATATTAAAATAAGTGTATTTAAGAGTGTGTTTTTTGCAACTATGTCATATACTAGTTTATATTTTTATGATATTGATAATTTAAATTATATTAATAATAATGTTATATTGGTTGATATTAGTAAGTTAATTATTTGAATAATTTGGGTATTATAATTTATTTAAAAATATATTAAATTAATTTTTTTAAAAAATTATTTGATATCAACTTGTTTGTGATATCAAATGAGTTATTCAAATGTAAAAATAACATAAAAATGATTTTTATTAAGTTATTATTCATTATTTTTTATTTTTAATATTTTAGAAAACATACTTGATATTAAAAATACTCAAAGGAATAAATTAATGTTAAGCGAATCTTTAAAAGATTAAATTAGCAAATTTAGTCTAGAAACTAAGGTGTTAAATTTTAAGTATTTCTTTGTACGTATTATGTGTTTTTTAATTGGATATTATACAAAACATAAAAATTGCTAAGCATGTATTTATGTATATGTTGATTATTACATAAAAGTTATTATTTTAACATTAATAAAAATGAAATGCAACCACATGCATAATCCATGTTAGTCGGTTATAATTCTCATTTCTCACAACTGTAAGAGAATTATTTTTAAATTTTAACAATTACAAAAATTAAAAAAACTGCAACAATTAATTGAGATATCACGATTTTTCTTCTTTTGAAAAAGAAGGAGCAAAATCCCCAACAAATCAAATTAAAGCCTCAAGAAAAAAGATAAACCAGTAGAATCAACTAAGATATACAAATATAGAAAAGTCATATCCTCATGCAAGGAGACCTTATAGTTAGCCAGAGAATTCGCCACTTGATAGACTTAACTTTAAAGTAACATGAGTTTTCGAAAAAGTTAAGTCTCTCATCCCCTTATTATCCATACTGAAGCATGCATGTGTGAATTGACGCGGATTCAGGTATAGTATCGTGGGTGCACCGCGACTTTCAGGAAATATACCATGAAATAGCATTTATTACTCTCCTATTTCATATTATATAACGTTTTAGAAAATAAAAATTATTCTAAAATATATATCGTTTTATAAAATCAATGAAATATTTTTTTTAATTATCCTTAATTAATACTCAGTAAGAATAATATATAAAAAGAAGAAATGAGTTATTAATTAAAAAATAAGTAATATATTAAAAAGTTATCTATTTTTTTTAAAATTTAACAAATTGATTACCTTCCTTAATACTTGTGCCAAAATCTTAAACGTAATATTATCTTTTTGTTCTACTACTTTTATAATTAAACGTCATATGGAATAAAGGAAATAACATTATGTTTTTGTTCTACTATTTTTATAATTTGAATCCATCGCTTCCAATTTCCAGTCTTGTCGTCACATTTTGCATTTTATTGACTAGATTTTTACTTATGTTTTATTCTTTTTTAACCTAGCTACTATGTATTTTTACGTTTTATTCAACGTGACATTTCATTTCCTTTTAATTTCAATTCATTGCACTTGATTTAAAAAAAATGGTTATAATTGACAATCATTTTGTATCTTCTTATTTGATCATTGTGAGAACTACCTACCTTTCATTTTTTTTTCTATTTCAGTCAAGAATACATTGGAGCAAGAAAACACCCTTAGCAAGGTTTTTTTTTTTTTTTTTTACAGACACCCTTAGCAAGTTTAAAAGTTATTTTCATGAATTTTTCCTTATTTCAAAAATAATAAATTTTCTGTGACTCATAAGAAAACACAATAAGGAAGTTAAATTGAAAAATATATATTTTATTCTCTCAAATCTCAAAAAATACATTTTATTTTTTGAAGCCAGACAAAGTTAACAAAAATGACTATTAACATGACACTAAGTTGATATGTATTTTCAAATGTTGACACTGAGACGTCACGATTTTTCACCATTAATGTTGATTTTTTTATTTAATGTAGAATTTCATGACATGTATTATAAGATGAGAGAAACATGACATATTATATATAATTTAGATTTTTATTTAATGTATTATTGAATTTGATGAAATTTTTTAATTGATATAATTAAAGTAATTAATATAATTATTAAATATACTTCATTAAGATAATTAAATTTAAATAATTAAGATAAATAATTAAAAATACAAGAATATAAAAATATTCTCTCTCTCTCTCTCTCTCTCTTTATATATATATATATATATATATATATATATATATATATATATATATATATATATATATATATATATTATAAATTAACACTTGTGCATGACACATATAATTACACTGTAAATCATAAGGAAACACAATAAGAAAGTTAAATTGTTTTTCTTACAAATACTTCTTCTACGAATCTTTTCTTAAAAAACTATTTTATTAGACAGACAAGTTCTTCATCTATGTTGGACAACATTTTTCTTACATTTTGAGTTAAATATTAAAAGACAATAAGCAACAATATCAACTCAACATGGAAGATAAAACTAATGTAACTAATATATATATATATATATATATATATATATATATATATATATATATATATATATATATATGTGTGTGTGTGTGTGTGTGTATTATCATTATATTTATTATAATATATTTAATAATTATAATAATTAATACTTTACAAGAAAAATATCAATATATTTGTATAAATACTATATTAATGAAACTAATATTAGAGGGATATCCGGCACAATTCACAGAAAAACACTAATTATAATTCCTTTTTCATTAATAGTATTAACAGTGTTGGGAAAAAATGTACTCGATGCTATATATATGAAAAACAATATTAGGATTTTTTTAAGGTCAAATAAGAAAGAAATATCAGATATAATTCACTAAAAATACATAGATACAAGTGTAATTTACTCTTTTTTTATTTTTCACTCTCTAGGTTTTTTACCTTAAAAGAATTACATCCGATATGTATCATACAAAGCCAACACAGAGAGAACATATTATGAAAATATCTTTTTCATTTTGCGTATAGATTCCAAAGGTCACTTTTTTATTATGTTATATGGTCGAGTTCCTTTTCGTTGCTTTCCCTTTTTCTCTTAACATGGTTGGGGGCCAAAATCATCCCAAATAGATCTTGTAGCTGAGCTTTTTGTTAACATGTAATCTAATGAAGAAAGGATGACTCCTTGGCCTTCAAAGTCATGAGTAGAGTGTTCGATCTCACTGTCTCTCACTCACTCACTGATTGATCTCTCTCTCTTAGTCAATATCGATGGCCCGGCATAAAAATGGAACACCCCTAGGAAATAAAATTTTAAATATGTACAATAATTGCTCTAGTGGCCACTACCTGAATAAACTATCTTTAAGCTACAAGTTAAGCAACTACAGATATGTGAAGTTTTTTTTTTCTTTTTTTTTTCATGTATTTTCGATTGGAAAATCTGCCAAGATACATATCTCAAGTGGTACTAATTTAATTGGTAAGAGATTTTGTTTCCATTTCCTGAATGATCATTAAGTCATTCCCCAAGCCAGTGATAAAACAGGCATAAGGAATCCAATGATAATCACTAGCTCAAAACTCTTCTTAGCCCTTAATTTGTTCTTGTATATTTTTTTTTACCGAAGCAATAATGTTTCAGTCCTTGAGTGTAAAAAAAGATAGAGCAAAGAAAAAGAATTTCTTGTCATCTTGTGAATAATGAGTATATAGAATATTAAATTTCTTACTTTGTTAGCTAGGGAATATCATAATTATTTTTGCAAAAATGTTGTCCAATCTTCAATCACTAATAATGTTACATGATAACTACAACGGTTAATATGGTCCAAGTCCATGTTGTCACTTTCTGTAAAGGCTCATTCGACCCTTCGATCGGGTGGGGAAATGGAATTGCTATTGATCTCTCTTGGGATCTGCACAAAGTAGACGTTGGCCATATCCAACAGTATGTAATCTTAAAATGGTACTATTGCAAGTAAAGTCAAGCATTATGTGTTTTAAAATTGATAAGCTTTGCGCTAAAGAAAGTCATTCATACCACCATGAAAGGTACAAATACTTTTCTAACCACAAGTAAGTTTACCATGATAAAAGTGCTTAATCCAATATGTCCTATTCCATGATAAGATTGGATTAGTGGGATTTGTCATTTAATAGAGATAAGAGCGCTAGCTCTCACGAATATTGTGTGCAATGGCGTCTGTTGTTCTTTGTTTTCCCGCATGGATCCATCCTTCTCATTAATTTATCTCCACTGAAATTAAATATTTTCATGCCAATGATTATTGAAAGGAAGATCTTCTCATAAAAATGTATTGTGAGGGAGTGATCAGGTTGTAAAATTTTCCACAAGATAAATGATAACTTTAATTTGGCCACCTTGAACGATTTTGATTGAATGCAATCTATCATTCAAACCACTATGCGAATTTAAAGGGTATCTTTAGGCTGTAGCCACTAAAAGATTGTGATTATTTATAGGAGGTTCTGTAAAAGGTTCAACACATGCTAAAAAAAGAAAGGCTTTAATTTATACAAATAGAGCACTTTAATTAGTGTTGAACGAAACAAGGAAAATGAGGATGATTTGTCTTCACGGGGGAGCACATTTCAGTCAAGATAAGACGGTGTTGCCATCTCTTAGTAGAGAGAAGTAAAATAAATTGATAATATATATATATATATAAATTCAGTGCAGTACATATTAATTATGAAATATGAAAATGCTAACAATATAATATACCCTTTGCATCATACTTTTTATTTTTTATTATAAAATTTTATAAGTTCCACTTATTTAATGAATTTCACTCATTTCTAATAAATTTTGTGTACAAAGTGTGCTAAAAATAATGAATTACTAACACTCTTACAGAGAATGATAAATTACCAATTTTCATCATTTTTATTTTCGCCTTTCATTAGCCAATTAAACACGCTGTGCATTATATCAAAATTATTTACTCTATTGAAGTGACTAGAATGGTCACTTCACAGTTAGATTTCGTTCTTCAAAGAAGAGCATATACATTTTCGATCATTATGTACCAAACTAAAGCCAAGGGAGTAAAGCACTAAAGATTTCAGGGACGAATGCTCTTTACATTTTTACCCTTTTGTGTGTGAGAATGTGATTGGAAGTGGGACACAATTTTGATTTTGACAAAACAACTAGACCTTGAAATTAAAGTCATTGGTTTTATAGCTTGGTAGCATTTTTCTTCCCTTATTTGGGTGGTGCTGGATTCATCATCCTTGCGTAGGACCAAACTCACAAACATATTTATCAGCTTAATTCTTTCAGTGGATGTAAACTGCTCATAGTGAGGATTCAGCTCTGTTGTTCTGTCCTCAAACTATTCAACATTCTTTTGTGAACGCAATCATGTAAATGGGAAAATTTTCAGGACAATACAGCTGCCAAGCACTAGCCGCCAAGCTAGGATATGGAGATTCCCCATTGATTATTATTATTATAATTATTTTTTATTTTAACAAATTAATGATGTTAAAATTGAAATTGATTTGGCCTTAACAACCCAAAAGAGAAAAATCAATTGGAGGGGCTAAATGCAAAAATGAGTTGTCTGGTGCTTGTCCTCTAGAACTGATTACTTTATATAATATCTACTCTTTAAGTTAGATCACAATCTAAACATTTGGAGGAAAATAATTAAGTCATGTAGGCCTGCTATAGAATAGTTAGTTGAGTAAAAATTTAGTTTTAAAAAGTTGCATACTGACCAGCTTTGGAGAAGTTACATTTAGTCATCTTAAATACGTTGACCATTTAACAGTGAGAAACCTTGGTAATAAAACAAAAATTATTATTGGACACCTATAAACATTTATTTGATACCTGTCAGAGAAAGAGGAAGAGAGAGAAAAAAAATAAATGTGTGATATAATTAATATGATAGAAAGAGAAAGACAAAGAGAAATAGTAAGGGTTTACAAGGTATATAAAAATATAGGGTATTTAAATACTATTATCTGTAATAAAATTTCTCATGTAGATCATTGCGAATATAATATTATAATCACGATATTTCTAAAATGCATGGTTTGTGGCAATTGTTCTAATGATCTTCACGTTCCACTTTACTAGCTATATATTGTGATTTCTAAGACAACCTGTTAAAGCGCAAGAATAACACATGCACTTATGCAGTTATGCTTGCATGAAGAGCAACGTCAGTATCGTTCTCTACCTCTCTCGAGAAGAGAAAAGAAACTCAAATGAATCGTCTCTTTGCATGCAAAAGATCGACCAGAAGTTCAAGGGAAAGAAGAAAGTGTTACATCTTATAGACCCAACAAGAAATTGTGGTCATTGTATTATATTTTCCAAAAAGTGGCAGAGCAAAAATAAGAGGGGAAAATGAGAGGTCATTATGATGATCATGTGAGATGTCTGGATAAATATTTTCTATGCAAATAAATAGTTTTCTTACTTAAATTGAATCTATCCAACCAGAGGTAATACTTTCTTTGGTGTGCACGCAGTGTTTTTTAGTACATTCTAGTTTCTTTTTATTCTATTTATAGATTGTTTATTTTTTAAGTATTGAGAGTGTAGTTTTTTTCCAGTACTAATCAATTAATGAGGAATGATTTTAAATATATATAATTTTAAAAATAATTATTATAAAAATCAATAAATTTATTATATACAATCATATGTGATTAAATGATATGGTATAGAAGCTTAATTTACATTGGTCAGAGTATTCTAAATAAATTTTATATTAATAATATATTGCTATTATATATATAAAAAATTAAATTATATATAATATTAAACACACAGATACAGACACACACAGACACACACAAAGTTGAGAATTGTTCCTTCAATTTGTTACATTCTTTTTTTTTTCTTAAAAATCATAATATATAATATATATGTTGTATCAATTATAGAAAAAAATTATATTGTTTACATATTATATTAGGATAATTTAAGAATTTATTCTATATAAGTTTAATTGAGAATTGTTCCTTCAATTTGTTACATTCTATTTTTTTTCTTAAAAATCATAATATATAATATATATGTTGTATCAATTATAGAAAAAAATTATATTGTTTACATATTATATTAGGATAATTTAAGAATTTATTCTATATAAGTTTTTTTTTCCTGTGTTACAATTGATTGCTTCCGCTTTGGAGTGCCAACATAGTTAAATGCTATCATTCTATTTGTTTTTAAAAAATTATATATAATTTTTTAAACTAATAAGAATACACACAACTAAACACACATTATATGCATGTTATCGATCCAGTAAAACATATTAATGCTTAAAAACAGTCTATATGACAATGAAATCTTATGTTATCATTCCCTTTTTCTTATCTCAGAAAGCCATCATATCGAAAGCCATTGACTGAGCTAAAGAATTTAAAAAGCAAAGCACTAATTTTAGTAAGACGATGTGGGTCAATATTAATCTATAAGATAAAATGTACAACTGTACGTACCAGTTTTTACCAGAGAAATCAGGTTCTATAAAGTAGTTGGAGGACGTGTCTGACAATTGAACCATCATCTTCATCCATAAACCCAAATTGTCCCCTCTACTTGTCCTTCCTCATGCAATTGCTATGTCAGGATACATTGAACTAAGATTATTAGATAGAAACGGCCTAACATTTTGAGCGCCACCTGTTTTTCCTTTATTCTCTATGAGAACCTCATTTTCAATGTTTATAATTAATATTAAGATCCAAAACCATTTCTTTCACATTTTCCAACATCAAGTACTACTAAAATATGCATATATCGATCTGTTATGTTTGAAGTATACAAGATAGTGGGTCAAACTTAATATATATGACTGATTAATCCTGACTGATAGATGAATTATGATAGAGCCAATTCAAACACCTTGAATCCAGCCTGCACAAGTGACGGTGTGTGTAAAGGCTTTTTTTTTTCTTTTTTTTTTTAAACAGCAAAAGGATTTTATTAGTTGGTACAAGAAGTACCTTGGTCATATACAGAAAAGGTGGATGTAATGATGATGATGCCATCGGATCCATTTAATAAACTTAATATTGTTTCTGTAAGTAATTGTATCTACATGTATTATGTATTACTCCGAAAAAAAACATGTATTATATGTATTATTATCCTTAGCAAAAATTGCTCTAACAAGTAACTTCTATCAATTAGAAGTAAATATTTAACTTATCCAAAGGTACGTAAGTCCCATTTGAACAACTGAAAATCATGGGTGTAAATTGACATTAATTTTTTTTATCATTCAGAAAGAATTGACATTAATTTGATATAAGGTTAAGAAGGTCTTTGAGTACTATTTTTCTTTTGAGTAATTGTAGCGATGAACTTGCTACATAATACCAGAAGACTATCATAGTTGAACGGGCTTCTTATAACTTGAAGGAAAGACACACATTTGGGATGTGTGGCTTTGCTTTGTGAACAAACACATTCCGGACTTTTAGTAATGTGTCATGGAGTATTGAACGAATCATGACATGGAAAGGACATAAAAATATTAAACCTGGCTGTGGAATACGATCGAGCTATTGTTATGACCAACCATTTTATTTTTGCTATTTCTTACTAAAAACCGTACCATAAAATAAATGTTTATCTGATAAAATACTATTTAATTGGTAAAACAATCATATGGCAGGGAGTGCTACACATCCTTACATTCACGATGAAAAGTACATAATTTAATTTATTTCAAATAATTATATTTTTTATCAATATTTAGAAATAATTTTTAACAAATAAATGATTATGTTTTCAACAATATTCTTAATCAAACTTGTAATGATATTTCACCAAAGAAAAAACTTGCAAGGAATGCTACACAGCCTCACATTCACGGTGAAAAGTCGGTCCTTAAGGCGTGGGCAGGCTTTTATATTCTAGTTCTAGCCCATTAAAGGAGGGTTTGGTTGAGGGTCGCATCTAGGGTGGGAGAGCATTCCAAACCTCTCACTATGAGAAAGAAAGCGAGAACGCCCGATTAAGACTATTTTCAAGATATGTGAGGGAGCACCGTGAACATGCTTACACTAGAGTAATTAAAAAAAACAAGAGGCACTGCGTATACATCTCCATCTTCATCTGCTCCATCTCACAACGTCGTCAATGTGTTTGTGTTCACTCTCCCTCAACATGTTGTTGCTTCATCTCCAATTGTTTTTTTTGGCACATCCAACAAAAGATAATAAATATAACAGGCATGCATTTGTCATAAGAAGTGCCAAATGACAGACAAAGAAGTTTACATGAAATATGATAATGAGAGAGCAAACTATTGCCAATAAAAAATGACAACTCTACCACCGAAAACAAATGAAGAACTAGCTAAAGTCACCCCTGTATGAAGCTCCCCTAACCAAACATAAATCAATAAACAAGATAAACCAAACTTGCACATAACAAGGCATAACCAAGATAAAGAAAACGACTTTGTTCCTATACCCTGCTAATTGTGGATCTAGTTTCCTTGTTGTTTGCGGTGAGTTTCACGGAGGTTTTGGGGCGGTTCGGGGTGCGTTCGCGATGGTGGGTTCACGCTGGTGGCTTGTGTTTGTTTGGGGTGGGCTTGTAGTGGTGGGTTTCGTGGTGGCTCACAGAGATTTTACGGATCGGAGTGGGCCTTGAAGTCTGAGGCTAGTTGAGAAGCAATCGCGGAGTGATACATGGTACCTTAAAAGGACTCAATTCCTATAGAGTTTAGAGAAATTAGGTTTTCCAATCTATTGCAATGTGTACGTAGCTTCCTAATATATACAAGTGATGAATGCTAGAATTAAGGATGTTGTTGCAAAAACTACTGTACAACCAATATATTTCCTATTATAGCTGAGAAGATAATGGTAAATCAATTATCAATATAAACAGATTAATTATATTTGAATTAGTGATAAAGTGCACTTGTCATGTGCTAATACGCCCCCTCAAGATCAAGTTGCCATCCACAACTTGCATCTTAGTTGTGAGATCATGGAACCGAGCGGTGGCAAGTGGCTTTGTGAGAGCACCAACTAGTTGATCCTTAGTGGAGACATGAGAGACATTGAGGTGGCTAGCTTGAACTTGCTCGTGAACAAAGTGATAGTCCAAGAAGATGTGCTACATCCTAGAGTGAAGAACAAGGTTCAAGCATAAGTATGTGGCACCAATGTTGTCACATAGGAGTGTTGGAGGTGTAGGCAGGCAAACTCGAAGTTCTGTAAGGAGATTCATGATCCACCTAAGCTCTGAGGTGGCCATGGCTACTGCACGATATTTAGCCTCATTGGAGGATCTTGCGACAGTACGTTGTTTCTTGGAAAACCAGGATATCGGGTTGCTGCCAAAGAAGATGATGAACGTGAAGGTGGAGGTTCTGTCGTAAACATTCCCTCCTCAATCTGCATCCGTGTAAGCTAGTAGAGTAAAGGAGGTGGTTTTCTGTAACTGAATGCCATGGTTGAGAGTGAACTTGAGGTATCGATCGAAGTAGGCATTTGAGGTGTTGGAGGTGAAGGGTGGTGGGTTGTGCATTAATTGGGAAATTTTATTGATGGAAAAGGATAGGTCAGGTCTAGTGATGGTGAAAGTGAGGTATTGTAAGGCACCAATGATGCTCCAATATAGGGTTGCACCAACGGTGGGTGTGCCATCATTTAAAATGAAGGTAGCAATTGGAGATAAAGGTGTGGGTGATGGTTTCGCTTCGGCCATATCAGATTTGTGGAGGACATCACATATGAATTTATGTTATCAAAAAGGAATAGGCCCGAGGTGTTGGGTATGAGTTAAATACCCAAGAAATAATGAGGGGTGCCCATATTTTTTTAGGGAGAACTGGTGGGATAGGGTAGCTATGAAGGTGTTCATGAGGTTAATGTTGATGCCGATGAGGAAAAGGTCATCAACATAGACTAGAAAGTATATAATGGTGTTGGCTTTGATGTAGATGAATAAGGAGGGGTCCCTTTTGTTGGTGGTGAAGCCAAAGGACATGATGAAAAATTTTAGGCCATCATGCCAAGCCTATGGCACCTGACGAAGGCCATAGATAGACTTATACAACTTACATTATGTAATCTGTTGTGAATCCTTGAGACACATCTTCCTTGAGGGAGCCTTGAAGGAAGGCATTGTTGACGTCAAGCTGATGCATGGGCTAGTTATGGTCAAAAGCAATGGTGAGGACAATTTTGATGGTATGGGGATGAACTAACAAAACAAATTTTTTCTAAAAATCAACACCAGGGCACTGCTTGCAGCCTTACGCTACTAGTCAGGCTTTGTAGCAAGCAACAGAGCCGTTGAGATGTCTTTTGATACGGAAGAGCCACTTGCAACCCGCAATGTTATGATTTTAGGGTGCAAGAACAAGTGATCAGGTACCATTTTTTATGAGAGCATCAAACTCACCTAAGATGGCCTGACGCCAATGAGCATGTTGCATTGCTTTCCTTACAGTGGATGGTTCAAGGTTCTCGTGTAGGGGGTATTTGGAGATATTGAGTTCTTCCTTGGGCTTGAAGATGTTTTTTTAGGAGCGAGTGGGCATGGGATGAGTGTGGATGGGGGGTGGGTTTGTTGCAATTGTGTTAGTGACACTAGAAGTAGTAAGAGGCAAAAGTGAGGGCGGATAATCATTACCTGGTGTCGAGTCTGTTGACAAGGGTGCCTCATTCGTGTCTAGTGAGTGACAATGGTGCATACAAAATGTGGTTGGGGTTGTGTTTGTAAGGGTAGTGAGAGGAATTATTGTGTGAGGTGGGGGACTTGGTGTGGTCGGGATGGCTAAATCAAGTTGTGGTTTGGGAAGTAGGGTGTGATATGGGAAGATGTTGTCATGGAAGGTAACATGGCGAGATGTGTATATTTTGTTGGTAACAGGGTTAAGACAACGATATGCATATTGAGTAGGTGAGTAACAAAGGAAGATGCTTGGTGTGGATCTTGGTTAGAGTTTGTTGTTGGTGTATGGGCGAATAAGCCATGGGAAATAAAGGCAACCAAAGGAGTGTAAGTGGTTGGGGTTGGGATTGGTTTTGTTAAGCTTTTGATATGGGGAGTGCATGTCAAGTATGGGTGTGGGTAGGCAATTTATAAGATAAGTGGTTGTTTGGAAAGCAAAGGACCAGAAACATAGGGATAAGTGTGCATGGTGTAGAAGGCCTCAACCAATTTCAATTATGTGGCGATGACATAGCTCAACTATTGCATTTAGTTCAGGTATGTGTGGTGGGGTGGTGAAGTGGGATATCCATAGGTCATGAGATATGTTTTGAGTTTAAGGAATTCATCTCCATTATCAAAGTACAATGAGATTACAAGGAGATTAAAGTATTTTTCAGCAATGTTTTTGAATTGAGGGGAAATAATGAAGACATCAGACTTATTTTTTTATTGGGTACAACCAAGTGTACTTTGAAAAATGATCAACTAACACTCAGTAATAAAGAAAATTATCTAATGATTTAATTGGAGTTAGTCCCCATACATCTGCATAGATCAGTTTTAATGGTTTGGTGGTGGTTATGCTTGAGGTGTTGAAAAGCTATTTGTGGCTTTTGGCTGTGCTACATGAAATGCATGGTTGGGTTGAGCTCGACCTTATTTGATAGGAAGACATGGTGGGTGAGATGATGATGAAGTGTGAAAGACATATGAATTGTTTCGCACTTTATTAAAATAACTCATGTTAAAAAGAATATAAAATCTTAAAATTATATTAGTATAAAAATATCTCATATAATAAATAAAATTAAATAAATAAGTCTTTACATAAATAAAAATATTATTTTTAAATATGGACATCTAAAAATAACTGATACTAAAAGTATCAAGTAATCAGCCACATATGACATATTGTTCTGAATATTAACAAAGTTAAAAATATATTTAAAGGTAATTAAGTTTTTAAGTCTCCTCAATTCCAATAATTATGCTTTGAAAATAAAATTTTTAATGAGATGATAATCTCAATGAATAAAACAAACTTAGAGTGTTTATAAATAGTGTTGTTCTCAGGCCGACGTACTAATCTGGAAAATCAAGCATGATATAAATGAGATTATATATATATATATATATATATATATATATATATATATATATATATTCCAATAAAAAATCAAATTAAAACACTCACAATTCATGACACTCTAAATAAATAAAATATTTAAATAAATAACAACAACTCAACGCACTCAAATAAATATAACAGATACAACTTAATGCAGATCTCAGATTCTTCAAAAGACCTATAAACTCATATTTTATGTAATGACGTTCTACTAATTTCTTTATCATAAATGAAAGTATTTAAAATTTTTCTCCATGGGAATATTTATAAATAAGTATTATCCACATTCCAGCTAGAATTATCTAACATTATATTATCATAATAAAATGTATATCATCATTCCTTTCTAAGAGGTGATGACCAACTCACAAAATTATAAAAATATCATTTTAAAAAACTACCAAATAAACTCCTTAATTTTATGCATCCATTAATAATTCACAAGATCATACCACAATAATATTGTACATCACAAAAATCATTTAATAATCAAAATTCTTAAAACCTTGTCATATCAGTTCCGTGTTCTTATACCCCTCACTCAAATCATGCATTATACATATACATAATTAAATAATTAAATAATATAAACAAATGCAAGGCACATACATGTAGAAGAAAATTCCCCAAGTAAATCAAATTTACAATCAATAGAATGTATATATTTTAACAAGTATATGCCAATCGAATGCGATTATTTCTTTAATTAGTGCCATATAAATTTGCCTTAACAGTAATACCACTACAACGATTTGTTATTTTTCCACTAGGATTTATAAAACACCGCCACTGAAATTTGTCATATGCCTTGAGAGAGAGTATTATCGCTAACATGTAGTGTTATATATACATTAAAAACTTCAACTAATTTTAAATTATATCCGATCACACTCGCGAATGTCCAATTATATATTCCTACGATTAGAACATCTAAAACATTATTAATTATGATTTCTTTACATCGAGAACACAGTAAAAGAAAAATACTCCTAAATGAATTATACCATAATGAATTATACCATAGAAGTTTTTAAAAGATGTGTTTTACTTACTTTTAAAACAAGTAATTTAAGTTTTTTGTTATTTTTAGTTCAACATAATTTCTTTGCTTTCTCCCTTTTTCTCAATTCTTGATCAACCTACTAATTTCAAGATATATTGTTTATTTGTGTGATTTTAAGAAAAAAACCGTTTATCCTTATATAATACTTAATTTAAAATTATATATTTTGAATTTTGTTTAACTAATCTTTTTTTATCTTTTATTTTTATTATCTTTATCCAATCTAATATATTATTATACTAATATATTTTCAAAAAATAATAATATAATATATTAAAATAATTTAATCAATTTATTTTTATAGTAAAAGATATATTTAGATAACTTTTATTTAAATAATTATTGGGTTATTTTTGGAATGTTGTTGGAGAGGTGTAACATATGGTAGAGGCCTTCCCTATATTCCCCCTTGACTACAGGCAATGTTGTTTTCAGATCCTTCACCAAAAAAGTGATAAAAAAAATTCAGCAGAGATAGGGTTAGTTTGGCATAAAGAAGAAACAAATAAAAGATTTTTAGATATAATAGGAACATGTAGAACTTTGGGAAGTGAAAGTTTGTGAGATGGTGTGTGAATGAAAGTTTTACTATTGTGGTTGATTGGGAGGGCAGTGCCATCACCTACAATGGGTTAATTAGTGTCTTGGTAGGGGTGAGTGAGATGCAGGCGATCTAGGTCATGGGTGATGTGGTGTGTGGCTCTTAAGTCCATAATCCAGTCAGTTGTGTCCTGCATGGGGGGTGGTGTTGCTGGCATGATGAGAAGATAGACCAGTGCATGTGACACCTAGGTGGATAGGGGTAACCATGAAGTTTGTAGCAGACCGTAGTAGCTTGCCCATGTTTCTCATAGTACTTGCATATGACCTTCTTGGTGGCACTGGGGGATGTGGGACGAGCATTGGACGTGGAGGAGTTGTACTTGGGTTTGAAGCCCCGATGTTTGTACTAGGTTGATCCTTTGTGGGCGGCGTGTGCAATGGTGACTGATGTAGATTCTTGATGATGTTCATCCTATTTGAGGTATGTCTCAAAGTCAGTGAGAAGGTCATGGAGTTCAGTAAAACCAATAGGGTTTTCGCGGGAGCAAAGCGCAACGGTGACCTCTTTGTATTTGGTGACAAGGCCATCACATCTAGGGAGAGGAAAGGAGAAAGAGCTCATCAGAGAGGGACTTGATGCCATGAAGGTACGCCGAGACTGATTGGGTACCCTTGGTTTAGCGTGAAAACGCTCCTTGAGATACATGGTGCGAGCTCTTGTTTTGCTCGCAAACATCTTTTTTAGGATATCCCATGCTTGCTTCAAGGTAGTCCACAAAGGAGATAATGGTGTGTCGGAGGAGTTGATCTTGATGACGCCAATAGTGATAGTTCGCATGGCTTGTGGTGGGGCACGTGGTGGTGCCATCAACGAACCTGAGAAGGTTATGGCCGGCGAAGAGAGCATTGAGTTGGACCTTCCACGCGGGGTAATTAGAACACTTGTCAAACTGGTGGCATATAAGCGATTGTCTTTCTCGTGATAAAAGAAAAATCCCTTAGGCCTGGACGATGCAAGAATTTTTTAGAATGATTCATCAAATTGCTACAACCATTTATACAAATAAAATAAAGAGTAAAATTAAATTCCATTAGGATAGATATTTAATTAAATGATATTCTGTTTCATTTTATTTCAAAACAAATTATGCTATTCTTTTTATTAAAAAACAAATTATGATATTGTTTCCTGAGGACTTAATATGTATTACATAGTTCATTAAAATCTTATTGTCATTTTTTCTCTTTCAACCATTCTCGGCATCACCATTAATAAGTTAGTTTTAAATGTTGATTATCGAGTTTTGTAACTTCTTAAGATGAAATAATGATTTTGAGCGAAATTCTAAAGTTGATAATACGTGTATATATTTAAAATATTATCCATCTTCTAAAATCAATAAAATTTTCAAAATTTGTTATTATCACAGATTCACAATAGAAGTTGTTGAGAGGAAAAAAAGTATCTTTAAATAGCTAGTTTATTTGCTTACAATTGTTTATGTTAAAATTACAACATAGTTTACTTCTCAAGAAAGAAGCATATAAATTTCAAAATATATAAAAAAAGGGGATAATGCAGTTTAATAATGTTTGTGGGGGAAGAAATAGAGTTTATAACAGGCATGCTGTTAGTATAAAATTCGTTTTTTACATAATTAACTAACTAGAAATCATTCTTAAACATGATTTTTAAGATAATTTATTAATAAAAATTAAGAATGTTACCATTCATCCTTGGATACATAAGACATGTTAGAATCTTGTGATATGATACATTCAGAAAAGAAATAAAAAAGACTGCATTTTCAAATCACAAGGCACTAGCCGCAAGTGACATCAACATATGGAATGCATGGAACAATGAGGCATCAACACCAACCTTGTGGCCACCTAGTCGTAGGATCCATTCTCGGTATCCATCTTCTCTTCCTTAAACGTGAACCCAATTTAACTGTGGTTTTGTTCTCTTTCCTCACAAATATTAACTTAAACAGAACTCCTCTACCTTTGTTCCATCTCTTGGCACTACTTACACTTGCACCTGACTCATTGGAAGGGTTCACAACATAGTAGTCATCATCAGCTGGAAAGATCTCATCTTTGGTCCGAACTGTGTTGAGTCTTGAATACTTTTGATCAAGTGATTCCTTGGGTACGTTCCTTGCTAGCAAAGGAGATGAACCACCCCAATTGTTTGTTCCCAAAGATGGGTGTTGTGGGGTTCTAAATTCCAACACTTCTCCCTCTCTATGCCTCATGTTTCTTTCTCTAGCACCATTGAAACCTTGATGAGCGCACTTTGTATTGGACCCTGTGGTATCTTCTTAAGTTCTTATTTATACATGTGCTGAAAATTTCTAGGATATACCTTGGATTCTTCTCAAACTTGTAAACTCCGATAAGCAAATAGATATGCTTATTCAACATATTGGATGATGTTAACGTCTATTTGTATTAGGTGAAGAAATAATATTACATCCCGACTTAGTGAAAACAAACAAAATTCTTGCCTTGTGTTTGACCCTTGTTTATTGACAAATTGACCCTTAGTACTTTTAATTAATATTATCACGTATGAAGGTTTTCTTTGAGCCGAAGAGTTCTTAATTTGTTTCATTTTATTTTATTTCCGACCGGAAATTGCTGAACAAAATTTCGGGTTCAAATCTGGCCTGGAAAAAACGAAACAATTTAAAAATATTGTTCAGATGACAATGATGTATTAAAGAAAGAATCTATTTCCATCATAGTTTTATCTGGCCAACATGTGTTTTTTAGCGGACGAAGGGAAATTATTCTTGTGAGAAAGAAATATCTGAGGCAAAAAATTCCAAAGGATAAGTTCACAAATAAATATTTGCATTGTTTGCTTCTGTAGGATGCTGACAAGATCATAGAAAAAACCATATATAGTATTACTTCCATGCATGTTTGCTAATAGTAATCGGGACAATACAGAGCTGCTTGAGCCCGCTCGTATTTTGCAGCAGTCAGTGTACAATGACAACTAATCTCATTCCACATATTATAATTATGGGCTCAACTAATTAAAAAAGTCATTTTAACAGACACCCTTGATTTTATGTCCACGTGTAGTTGGCTTCATATTATGGGAATAAGGTACATTATATGAGATTACACTAAATTAAACCTGTTTGGATAATTTTTTTTATATTTGTTGCAGAAAAAAAATAAGAAGATAAAATAAAGGCTAAATCAATCTACATGTCTCTAAATTATTTGACAATTTTTAATTAAGTTACACTAATCACTTCTAAGATTTAGTATAATTACATTAACAATGCTTATTTTTTTAACCATTACAATCACTTACCTCTCTTGTAGTGGGTGTTAGTATAATATATGAGAGAGTGTCACTGTATTATTTTCAATCACATGTTAGTGTAATATTTTTATAGTGTAGCTAGGAATAGAAAAAAAGAGTAGGATTATGTTCAATTTGAGAAAAATTAAGGGATGGAAGAATAATTTATTCTTTTGAATTAGGTGTTTATTTTTAAAAAATAAAATCCCTTAAATTTGTATTTATTTTTTAATTAGGCCATTCAAATTGTGTGGCAGAAGAGAAGAAAGAAAGAGTGAAGTGGGGAGTGGGCTGAACGGTTGGGGTTGTGGGAATTGTGGGGATGCATGGTTAGGGGATAAGGGTAAAAAGGTAATTTACTTATTTTTTGAAGCTGGGGAATGCATTTAGCAATAAAGGAAGTGCCAGTAACAATGACCTTCAAAGTTATACAGCCAACGTTGTGGGCCTTCAGATCTGTTGCCATTTTTACTATTTTGATAACCACTTACCACATTAACAAGCAAAGAAAACTTGTGCAACAGGTCAGACAACCCCATTAATTAAAATATACGCAGAAAGGAAAAATCGAATGATACAACTAACATCGTGCTCCTTCGTGGCATTGTGAGGCCATCTAATCCAAAATAATTGGAAAGCAATATTAATTTATTATTAGTAGAGAAAGAAACGCAAGAAGAAAAAAAATTCTAGGTATTTGTTTAGATGGATAAGCCATGCTATTGAAAAGTGATGATATAAAGTTTGTACCATCTTCTAATTAAGTTTAAGCTCTTCATTCAAAATTTGAGTTATATAAGAGTTATTTGTTTTAATTGCATGATAACGTATGATTTGATAAGAATGACAAAGCTATTAAATGTATAATTCATAACTCTTGCATGCATTTTTATTTTTTTTTATCAATATATGTAAGAGTGTATGAACTGTATTCTGCCAGGTCAGTAATATTGCTTGCAATTCCATCTCTCAATAGTCAATATAGAGATTCCCCAAAGGCAGAGGGGCAATTTTTAATTTTTTTTTTCTATATATTGAAATCGGGCAATTTTCAAGTAGATTTAGGAAAATCGTATAATTAGTTATGTATCTTTATCTATCATTTAAAATTTCTCATATAAATGAGTTAATGTTGATGGTGTCTCAAATCAAATTGCTTAAAAAAATACTTACAAGAAATTAAAAAAAAATCATATAGATGAGAATAAACTAGGTGATCATTATAAGCTCATTACCTAAATTATTTAAAGAAATAAACAAAAGTATATTTAATTAAATAAATAATCAATCATTGAAGAATAGAATTAATTTTTATGATCTTTTATGAAAATGAATTATTATTTAGTGAAAATAATTCATACAGATACTATGATAAAAAGAGAAATTAATTAATTTTACCTTGCATTGTAAATTGGAATACAGTAAAATAGAACACTAGTATTTTCAAATTCCAAGAAAGTCGAACATTTATTGAATTGAATACAACATTAAACTTATGGATGAAGGAAAAGAGTGACACGGCGTTCCTATTAGACAATCTTCCTGGGAAGGAGAAAGAAAACGGAAGAGATGAGAAGAAGAAGAGACACACAATCACTCTAAAACCAAAAAATCCTAACTCCTCCAAAACGCAAACTTTATAAACTTAAATCATTAATTAATCACTGTAATGTCATCTTCTTCCACGCAACTACAACGAAAACAAAGCAAAAACCCTCTTCTCTTTTTTCTTTGCGTTCTTCTCCCAACTTGTGACTCGTTCTTGAAATTCTTCATCCATCACTTTATTTTTTCCCGAATTCCATTGCTTCACCTCGATTCCTCTGTTACCGCTTCATTGTCTAACTGCTTCCACCTTCTCTGCTCAGTTCAAGGTGCGTACTTTATCTGTTTCTTTTCAATCCTTATTCGCTTCTTTTTTTCTTTTTCTTTGCTCAATAGTCCCATGTTTTTATTTTATCCTTCAATAGCTGTATATGGTTTGGATGATTTTGGTGTTTATGAGGAACAACGAACAACGAGTTTCTGTGGCTCCAATTTCTATTTATTTATATAATTTACGTTTCTTGGAATTATGTTTTGTTGCAAAGGTTAGTTTTTTACTTGTTTGGTTACAAGTGTCGATTGAGCAATCATGCTGTGGTGATCGATTTTTTTCGTACTGCAGTTGTTGTATTTTAATGCGAATTGGTCAGTTAAAGTTTTGTGTGGTATATTGCTTCCCGTTCCTGATTTTTGCATTATGTGCAAACAGAAAAAAAGCTCATTGCTTTTTCTTATCTGTTTTCCGAATGAAAACAAAAGGAAAAGTTTTTCTCTTTTCTTGAATGCTATATGGATATAGAACTTGTTGGTCACTGTCTCTGTGGTGGGGTTGGCTTGTGCATGGTCGAGTGAGTGCTGTCATATATATATGAAGTTTGGCTCGATGTGTTGAGTGAATACAAATTTGCTAGGTAATGACGAAATTGTGTGGTGTTTGCTTATCCTGTGACACTAGAATTGGAGTTATGCATATGTTTGAATGTGTTGTAGGAAAAAGGAGAGGTAAGACTAAACTTGTTTTGCGGGGTAGGCTATAATGAAATACGCATACAAAGTATGAAGTGAAAATTGTTTGCAAATGGTTGATTATGTCTGTGATAACTTGTTTGTACAACAGGTTATTCACTGCAATCAAGAATTCTCATACAGCTAGATGTACTTTTAGTGAAAGGAAATATTTCTTGCTGCAAGTAAATGCTGTTTGCATTGTTTAGCAAATGGGAAGAAAGTCATTTGCTAGTTGCAACTTGCAACCAATGAATTATAATCATCCTTTAGAGTTTGGCTGGTGCCTTGAGGTGGATAAATATATCAGTCTTGCAGTAGTAGTTGAAGTTGACATGCAATATCCAAGAAAGAAAAATGTTTAGAGGAAAAATATTGTTAAAAGTATGTCATGCCATCAAACTGACTCATATTGATGTTATCTAAGTTATGATTATTGGCATATTGGATTGTTCAAAACTGACATAAAACATTTGTGCAACTGATTTTGATTCTTGTTGAACACTGAGGACTACCTGTGGCTTTATTTCATGAACTTTTTTTTATATGCTTTTGGAAAATGTCGTGATGCTGATTTCTTAGGATGACTATTTAGGTGCTTCTCCCCCTTCAAATCTTTTTGGAATGTCAGTGTTGATGCTGTGAGATTGATCATGATCAGGTATGATGTTCATTCATTGGTAGCAATCTTGGTCTAATTACCATTGACAGTATTTTTTGTATTGTCAACTCCAAACACCTATTTGGCTGGTGTTTTGTATTTTTCCTTCTCTTTTATTTTTCTGTTGTTGAGGTGGGTTGGCATATAGGATGACAACTGCTTAGCTTATCCTTTGGAAGATTCTAATATTAATTTCAACGTGCTTGTAGGACCTTGTCATAACCATTTTGGTCTTTTGGGCATGGACTGGCTGTTTATGCTCACTGTTAGTGTCTGTGAACAATGTTTAGCAGGCAAAGGGGTGCCAGTGCTTTTAGTATATTCAAATGGAAACATCCAGGTGCATCATCTCTGACAACAGCTTTACTTCAGGAAGACCTGCCGGAGATTGAATTGTCTGATTATGGAAAGATCCCTAGTCCAGGCAGTGAGAGCCCTTCAGGGCTTCTGAATGGTGAGAGCCTAAATGTAGAGCCAATTAGTGATTTGGATCTCTTCTCTGAAAGGCTTTACAGCTACTATTGTGAGAAAGGGCTATGGTGCATCGTTATAAAGTGGATTGTTGAACTTCTTAGTCTGGGGTTCACCATATGTTTTTCAGGATTTTTTTTACTATATGTTGATTGGAATGGGCTCCGTAATGCTAAGTGTGGGATGGATGCAGTTGAATCTGGAATTAAGCCCTGTGATCTTGCTAAAGAAGCTCTTCATCAACACCCTTTAACCCCACTAACACTTACCAAATCTATTATTGTTGGATACTTGGGAATATTTTCCATCTATTTGATTTTTTGCTTCTTGAGATTCTTTGCTCAACTAAAGGATACTCTGGAAATCCGGCATTTTTACTACAACAAGTGAGTATGAATGATAAACGGTTGAAATGCATTGAAGCAAATGGTTAATTGTTTTTGCCATATCTTACCATGATTGTCTTGCAGTCTCCATGTTACCGACAATGAAATCCAAACCATGCCCTGGGCTACAATTCTTGAAAAAGTTGTTCTGGTACAAAGGTCTCGTCAACTTTGTGTGGTAAAAGATCTTTCTGCCCATGACATTGTCATGCGGTTGATGAGGAAGGAGAACTACTTAATTGGAATGCTCAACAAGGGTGTACTAGCTTTCCCTATTTCACAGTGGTTTCCAGGTGCTGGTCCTACAGTGAATTCTAGTTCTAATGGAACACAGAATCGTGTAATACTAACCAAGACCCTTGAGTGGACTTTGAATTGGTGCATCCTGCAGAGCATGTTTGATCGGTATGTTAATTATTATACAAATACCTTTAGCTTTACAATCAAAGTTCTATCACTTGATCTTGTAATTTGTTCATAATGTGTACGAGTTTAAATTTTCTGTTTAGACTATTTTCAGGAAATGATTTGTTGGTTGGAATGATGCAATGACCATTTAGATGTTAGATGGTGCCTTGTAGAAGGTTACAATTGATATCTAGATATTTGGTACTCTTAAGGCACACTTTTATTTGTGTTTGTTTATTCTTGACATTGTTCTTGCAATTTCATAATGGGATAGCATTTGGTTGTTTTTATCTTTTTTATATTTTGTGTTTCTATTTCACATTATTGTATTTAGATTGAGTTATGTGGTAATTAGTGAAGCAGTTCATTTGACAATGTAATTATATTAAACTCTTTCCAATATTTATATTTTCCTTTGACCTCAAATTTGCTGTAGAAACTTTTGTGTCAGAAGGGATTTTGTGTCAAATCCAAAGACATTACGAAAAAGGCTAATGGTAGTTGGGCTTGCAATGCTTTTAGTCTCTCCATTTCTAGTCATATTCATGCTGGTATATCTCTTTCTGAGGCATGCTGAGCAATTTTATAATCACCCTAGCACGGCATCATCTCAAAGATGGTCAAATTTGTCAAGGTGGATCTTTAGGGAATTCAATGAGGTATTGTTATTTTTTATCTTCCTTTTATTTTCTGCTCTTTTTGCTGCTTTCATGGTGTTACAAAGGACCACATACACTTTGATGCCATGCCATCAAGACCAATTTCCTAAACGATTATGCTGTTTCATGGAAGCCCTTGAAAGGTTGTATATCTAATGCATGTATTTCCTTTTAGTATCTGAAAAGATTTCATCATGGAAGACAAAAATTTAACTTATGAAAATCCTTATTGGAAGATAAGGGGAAATTACAAGAAAGGAATTCTTGATGAATATTTGTTGTTTGTGAACAATCAATTCTTTAATTGGTTAATGATGTTCAGATAATGGTTTATGAGTAATCACTTAATTGACTTAATTAAGCACACTAATGGTTTATTATTCCTACTTCTCAAACTTTAAATACTCTTCCCTTCTTTTCTATTCTTTTAACTCAATTATATTGCTTGTTTAACAAAAGTTGTTTGAAGAAATCTTATGTATTACTATATAGTAGTAATCTAAATTGTGAAAGTTACTAGGGATTGAATTTGATGTTGCATGTGTTTTCTTGTTCTTTGTCATAAAGGCATTGATTGCTCAAAGTAGTATTTATTATTTAGTGTTATCTATTAATAGTTTGAAAGTGATGCTACCTAGTTATCATTTTTAACATAATCACTTGTATCCTTTTACTTTTATGCTAGAGCTTATTGATAAACATGTGTTTTAGGTGGACCATCTCTTCAAGCACCGGATTAATTGTGGTGTATTGCATGCTTCTGATTATCTCAAGCAGTTTCCTTCACCTATCATATCTATCATTGCAAAATTCATATCTTTTGTATCGGGTGGCTTTGCTGCAATTCTGATCATCATTGCTTTTCTCGAGGAGTCTCTACTAGAGGGCCATGTAATGAATCTCTGTTAATTTTGCATAAGGTATGAATAATGTCATGACAGTCATTAAGGAATTTTTTAAAATGAAAAATATTGCAGGTATTTGGTCGGAACTTGTTTTGGTATGCTGCTGTTTTTGGAACTATAACTGCCATTAGCCGGGCTGCCATTACCAATGAGGTTCTAGTCTTAGACGCTGATGGAGCAATGTCTATGGTGGTCCAACATACACATTATATGCCAAAGAGATGGCGTGGCAAAGAAAGTACTGAAATGGTCCATGTTGAGTTTGAAACCTTATTCCAGGTATTCTACCTGAAGTGTTGGCTTAAAGCTTTCACATTATGATAAATCTACCCTTTATCTGTTCATTCGTTACATGATAACATAGGTTTGAATATAACTTTCCATGCTATTTTTTCTATGGTGCAGTATACTGGAATGATGTTACTTGAGGAGATGGCCTCAATTTTCCTCACTCCATACTTACTTTTGTGTATTGTCCCAAAGGTCATTTCTGTGCTGGGAGATAACTTTCTTTATATGTCATCTAGTATAATGAATTAACTATTTGGTGTTTCCATTTTGCAGCGGGTTGATGATATCTTGCAGTTCATTGCTGATTTCACTGTAAATGTTGAAGGTGTTGGCCATGTTTGCAGGTTAGGATGGAATTTTTCATTTTCATGTTTTTAAATTTGCATCCCTCACCTCTGGCCATTTTCTGGGGCTTCTATCATCTATGGTTTTATTTGTTTATTTTTGAGTTTGCAGTCTTCATGTCTTACTAGCAAAACATTAATTATAGTGTTATCTCCTTGATGTTTTAACAGTTTTAGTGCCTTTGATTTTCAAGAGCATGGAAACAGTCATTATGGTTCCCCTTGCAATGCACCTCGTAGCCGGAGGAGTTCCCAAGGGAAGATGGAGAAATCATTGCTGAGGTATGGTCTTGGCTTAGCATGCATAATCACCAGACTGGTCTAATAGAGTCATATATGTTTTATATTTATTGAAGTCGTTTCAAAGAATCTCAGTTTCTACCACTTCTCTTTTAATTGTTGTCCTTTATACTGCCTTCAAGCTTTTTTCTTGGTGGGGGACGGGGTGGAGGAAAAGGAATGAATTTTTTGGAAAACTGATAATTATTCAAGTTCTTTATCTACATGAAGGAAAAAGTTCCATGAGTTATTCATATATCTAATTTTGTCATTTAAAATATTTCCATTGTTTTTTCTTATGATTCCCATAAAAACTGATATACAGAGTCTCTCTTACATCCTGCTGTGAAAATCAGACTGTCTAACCTGCCAACAATTGGATAACACCTCAACTTCCTCAGTGTTTCAATCTTTTTCTTTTTTTGGGCGAATCTAATCTTAAATTTTCTATCTTCTTCATAAGCTTGAAATTAATAGCTCCATTCCTTTTAATCTCCAATTTGCCATGTTGTAATTCACTTGCTTATGTTGCCAAGGGGCTCTCTTGTGTGAAATCGCAAAAGAAATGAAAGGATGGAGATGACAATTTTAAGTAGAAAAAAGAAGGAAACTTTGTGCTCAATTGGAACCGAAGTAAATTGAAGTTTCTAGTTTGATTTTAGTCTATATAAATAATGTCTGGAAGACTATTTTGTTGTTTTGGAACACTGATGTGAACTGTGCCAATATGATTTTTTGTTGTGTTTAACTTCTGTTGTGATCACAGCTTTCAGAGTAGTTACCCATCATGGGAACCAAGTGCTCTGGGGAAGCGGTTTTTGCTAAATCTTAGAAGATTTAGAGAGGAAACGTTACCTGTACATGGAAACGTACATGCACCTTCCCCTCCTAGAATGTGGAGGGGTAGTCCCAATATTGGAGACAGATACAGGTTTATATCCAGGGAAATGCTATACAGTACTCGTGACAATCACTTGGGTTCTTTGTGGTTGGTTGAAGCTAACCAAAACAATCATCCTTATCTTCTTGATTGGTACTATACATCCCGATCTCATGACACAAATCCAGGAGACGTTCCTTTAGAAGAACCATTTGGATCTCATGATGTGAATCTGGGAGATGTGCATTTAGAACCATTTGGAGTAATAAAGCATAGTTCTAGAGAGTTTTTGATGGCCCCCTCCAACTTGACACAGAATGAAAGTGGGTATGAGGAATACTCAGACGAGTTTCATGATGGTTGGGCTGCATCACATCTTGGAACTTCCACTTCAGCTCCCATCTTCAGGAAAAGCGTGATCCACAATCAAAGTTATAATGAACTGTCCCATACTACCAGCAGTCATTGGTGGGCTAGAAGTGATCCACGGGGTGGACAGACTCAGACAAGCATTTTTGAGCCTCCAGCTTTCAACCACCAAACATATGATTATCATGATAAGTTTTCTGATAGAGAATCAGAGGATCAAGATCATGAACAAAGCATGTATTCTAGAGATGATCACAGATTATCTAGAACATACACAGATGACTTAGGGGCAGGGGAATTTAATCTTCATTTTGATGATATTTACAGCAGACCTCCAGAAACTCCACCTGCAAGCTTTTGAGTGATAGCTCTGTTCCTCATTATTTGTTTAGGAGGTTCTTGCTGTTGTCAGGAGCATGGAAAGCATGAATTTCCAAGTCTATTCTTTGCTGTATATAGATTCATTGGAATGAGGTTAGACGGTTAAATGATTCTCAGTTGATGTTTTGGAAGGTCTTGAGGTTACCTAAAAGGGGTCTGAGATGCCTTCCTTTCCAGGGGTAGGAATCAAAAAACGAAAAATGAAAAATCATTTAAAATTCTGTCCAATGCCATAATAATTCTTTGTTCCAATTTCTTGTTTTCCGAGAATTACTTTGGTTTTCTTTTGCTTGTTGTTTGGTTTGATGGACATGGAGAGGAGAGGAGAGGAGGGAAGGAAATTTTTGTAACTTTTGCTGAATTCAAAATTTAGAGGGAAGGAGACTAGAGTCTCTCCTTAATTAATTGGTTTAGATTATCCTTAATTCAATAGATTTATGTGATCATTTTTAAGGTATTTAATGGAAAATTTGTTTGTTTCTCCTTCCTTTTCCTCCTTGTGAACTAAATAAGGTGATTTTTTTCTTTTATTAAAATTTCCTTCCTTTTCCTCTCATTCTCCTTTATTTGAACTAAACGTGCCATAAGGCAAATGATAACAAAAGCTACATAAATTTTACCTTGAGTTGATTCCTAACTGATCATTGATCTTTGAAGATATATTAGGTTCCTACACTTTAGCATGGACGTGTTAGCTATTGTTAGAAGTAAATTTCTGCCTTCTAGAGAGAGAAGATATAGTTCTTTGCCTATTAAGTTTTAGTGTTGTACTATTATGCCAAACTGGATAAAACTGAATTAGACCCTTTAAATATTAGTTTCATACAAGGCACTGCCATTTCGTATAAAAGCGCTGGAGTTGGAAAAACATGTATAACACTTCAGAAAGCAGTCGGAGGAAAATAGTAAAACATAAGCTGTGAATGATAATTGTGCTGGTGTACTGAAATTGAGGCTGTGAATATGCAGTCTCTGTCAATACTCTGAAGAATGTTGCACATAAGAGTTTTTGTTTTTATGAGTGCACATAAGAGTTGAGACAGAGAGGGACAACGAGTCACTTTGGATATTTTTTTTAACAATATAGCAATGGAAAACCAAAAAGTAATATAAATCGAGTTAAAAATAATTTTATGTATTTCACCATTTTGAAAAATTAGATAAATTTTTTAGGTTTAATATGTTTTTGGTTCCTGCAATAAACTGCTCTGCCTTCAATTGAATGGAACGAAAGATCATAAACATGAAAAAAAAAGCTGTGTGCAAGTATTCATTTCCTTCCATTTGTGATTTAAGCAATGACATGCTTCTATTGTCTCAAGGGTGTTGTCAAACTCACTCTATAATTGCAAAAATCACCACACGTTTTCTTCTATTGTTTAATGTGTCACTCCTCACTGAAACTACTTAAATTTGAAGATCTTATCGACATAACCAAGAGAGAACAAGGGAAAGAAATAATTTAAAGAAACTAACTTATCTTAATTACATTACATTAAACTTGGTTCTCTAGAGGAAGGACTAGCGTTTTTTATCCCGACCGTAACGAAATGGAAAGAATGATCTTCGACTTCTGCTATTACAATCTTCACTGGTCACTAGCCTGATTTTGATGCCTATTCTGTTATATCATGGTTAGAAAATCCAAGTAAACTTGCCTATCATTAGCTTAATCCATTGAGAAAGCTCTTCGAATAGGCTGAATAGAAAACTGCCCATCTTTCTTCCTAGCATCAATGCACTCATCTCCCATGATAGAAACACGGTGACACTTCCTTGTAGAGTGACTTCTACTATACTCTACTATTCTAATTTCCCTTGTGTCACTTCTTTCTTGTTGCATCATCTGAGGCAGTGTTGCCACATTTTCTCCCCCAAGTTCAATGACCACAAAATCCTCATCACTTCCCATGTAAGAGAGCAATTGAGAATCCTGAGGAGAAGAGCTTGGAGCTATGACATGATCCATTGGACAATGTTTTTTGCCTGAAATAATGCTTGATCTACAAAGAGGGCAATTGGCATTTGTTTGAAGCCAAATATCAATGCAATGCAAGTGAAAGGCGTGTTTGCAAATGGGAAGCGCTTTTAGCATATCATGTTCTTGAAACTCAGTCAAACAAACCACACAGCTACATACACTTTGAATATTCTTCTCAGCTTCTTCTTTTTTGTATTCAAGTGTTGGGATTTCTTTGATGGCAGATTCATCAAGTCCATGGTTCCGCATCCTAGGAGAAAGAGAGAGTGCTATGAAGGGATCTTGATCTTCATTCTGTGGGGCTCGTAGTGTTGAAATCCATCTCAAAGGGTTAAGTTGGTGCCAGTTTGAGCAGCATTTGTTCACAAGGGTTAAGTAGGTGATGAGTATGAAAGCAGTGACAAAGATGCTGGGCACAATGATGGCAATAATGGGTAAATCTGAAGCAGGTTGTGGTGTGTGATGGATTATTGTGTTAGCATGAGGAGCTTGATACACAAGCTTGCCAGAGGGGTTGTGGTTCAGTGCCATTTTGAAAACTCTATCTCAATGGGATATATGTGAAGAGTTTGATTGTTCCTACTTTTCTAAGTAATGTAACGATCTTGTTTTGGATAGAAATTAAAGGTGTCATGTATGTAGAATATTTAATTTGGAGAAGCCGTGATGAAAGTGAAATGCCGGTAAAATTAATGCGTTTGGATTAATTCTAAGTTCTACGGAACAGGCACATGTAGGTCAGAAGGGTAAAGGAACAACACCATGAGAAGCACGTGGGGTCAGGTTTGACTGATATAATGAGGGGGGTATTTTCTTCTTCTTCTTCTTTCTATTAAAAAAAGAAGCTTTTCGGTTTCTCTAGGGATGAAATCTCACCGAAGATTATTAAGTGATATAAAAATTGTTTTTATTTTTCATACATAATAAAGAAATAAGATCTATCTATTTTTTTCATATACGAAGCAATTTAGCTTAGTTGTCATCATTAAATTTTACCATTCACTATTAAAAAAATATTGTTCTCTTGAACTGTATAAGTCAATACAAGATGAAGGTCGGAGGGCTGCAAGTTGTGAAGATGAGGTAAATTATATAGTAGATAGAGACTTTGGCACAACAATGATTGTTTGTAAGAGGGTCGGTTCTAACATATTTTAGAGGTTCCAGACAAAATAATAGAAAAGATCCCTTTTATATAATTTAAAAGTTTAAACTCATATTTTTATTAAAAATAATATGTTCTGTTTGTTAGATTTCATCTTAAAATCAATTGGCATTAAATGAAGTTGTCCAACAGATATATAAGTTGCACTCCAAAAAATAAGGTAACCGATGTGGGACTTGGATATTTTTCAACACTGTTACATTATTTGAATAATATAAAAGATGTAGTTTATGTGACAGAAAAATTAGGTCATAGACTATTTTAATTAGATATTTTTTATCACCAAAAATTTATCTAAATTGACCTAAAAATACTCAACACATAATTTTCTCAATAAATAAAATATCCAAAAGAGACCCCAAAAGCCCTAAGTACTATTGAACTAATGATTTATAAAAGAAGAAAATGCAATCATCCTATCAAGCAAGGCCTAATAAGAAACTTCTCTAGTGTTATTACTTTTGACTAGATTTACTTTTATGCATTTATATATAAAATATCTAGATTTTGCTAAAATAATAGTTTTTCTTTTATCTATATATATAAAAAAAAACCTAATTAGTTGAAGCCTGAAGGCTTTTTAAGCCTTATTCCCATTATATCAAGTTCACATGATTAGTGCTATATCATATGACAATGGACATTTGGAATGACCAAATGATGCAAAAGCACCAAATTCTAAATTTCACATTCGTCATAATCTGATTTGAAAAGAGTCACTCCACACTAATTTAACTATATCAGTTTCAGATTATCTATTCAGTCATTTAGTATACCGCTCTTCATCTCTTCTCCTTCTTTGACTAAGGTGGAAAAATTATTTTCGGTATCATGATCATAGAAAACAATAAAGGTTCTTTTACTATTTTGATAGAAATTGAATGTTCAAAGTGTTGGAAGGTTGGAATTTGAAATTAAAGAAAAAGGAATTAATTTGAGAAGTTGAAGACATTAAGGTCATTTTTTTTTGTATGCTGATAACATTTTTGGTCCCCCCTCCACTAAGGGCTCGGGGCGGCCGACCCTCAAGGTTGGGCCTAGTTTGCAATTATTATGGCGTTCAGGTTAGTTTCCTCTAAAAAAAGTTAGTGTAAGTTTTATCACGAGTTCGAGGTTTCTGAGTGGATTGTTTGCAAATATTATGACTGACTTGGTGAATGACCATCTTTTTCTTGGATAATCACATAATTTATTATCCTCATATAATTCATGAATAGAGTTGACAATTTGAGTTCGATCTGAACATCTTGTAATTAGAGTTGAGTTGGACTCTCTCACTCTCCAAATAAAGATAGGAAAAAAACCCAAATATGTTTAACTTGATCCAATTAATAATATTAACTTTATTTTTTCTTTTGTAAATCTATATATGTTTCTTAAAATTTTATATATTAAACATATTTAATTTTACTATTTTTTTTATTTTTAACTAAGATTGATTTAATCCAAATGTGACTAGACCTGAAGAAGATTCTAACTAACACTTTAGTCTAGTAAGCCCAGGTAAAATCAGACATTGGACAACCCGATTTGTTAATTCTATTGGTGGGATAATTAGATTTTCCATTCCATCACACGCTACACATTAGTGGTGTACTGGTTTATAGGTATTCTTCATGTTTTTTTTATCCGTAGAAATAAAAAAAATTAAAAAATTTATAATAACTCATGATTCTGCTCAAGCAATTGAGCTAGACATCCTTGCCAAGTATTCTTCATGCTTATAGTCTTTCTTAATTTTTCTTTTTTGGTGTGATTTTTATATACGATAACTCTTGATAATTCTAAAGCAGTTATCTACTTCATTTAGTTGTCACTTTAGACTTTGCTTTTTCGACCGCCTACCACACATAAGTTTCTAACATCCTTGTGTGGCTGCTGTGTTTATTGTATCACATTACTGAATTCTCTTGAAATGCACACTACCTTATACTGAATCCTTATGCTTGTCTTTTGGCCTTTTTTCTTTTGTCGATCTTGGCTTTTGTTTCCCTGTACTTTTGATTCCCAACATTGTTGAGTGCAACAACCCTTGTAGATTACCTTTGTGTCTATTGAATTTCATCCAAAAGGCTACCAAAAAGTGTCCGTCCTATTCAATATTCCTATCAGATTCAGAAACAAGACCTGCAAACACAAAATCACTTTCAGCAACAGCACTCCTGTGATTGATCTCAGTGATGCACATGAATGTGATTCAACTCTTAATTAGAGTTCAGAAAATTCTCAAGGCTAATCAGGGGTTTGGATTCTTTCAGGTTAACACCAATTGGTCTCTCTCTTATTTTGGTCAAACAATGAACTTTTTTTAAAGCTCAATAAAGTGGTTAGTTACAGATAATTAATGAAACAGTTACTTGAATTTTTAAGAATTTTTTCAACTGCCAGCTATGTAGTAGTGAGTACAAGAAGAAGTATAAATGCGTGTTTTTAAATTACTAGCAGTACAAATTATGCAACTGAAAAGGTTCATTTATGGTGGGACAGCTTGAGATACCTATGACATTATCCTTGGAAGCGGTGACAGCAATTTTGGCCTAAATTCCCCACTTGATATCGGCAGGGTATGGTTGGTAGGAAATTCTAATTGATCTTTGTTCTCAGAGTATGTTTGGCATGTTCTGTTGCAGTAATTACTAATTAAGAAGTTAGCATCAAGGGCTAAGATTATGTTGCAGTAATTAAGATTAAGAAGTTTGAATCAAGGATTTTGAGAAGATAATATTGAAGGGCTCGTGAGTTAAGCATTAAGTGTTAGATAAGTTTTTTTTATAATAAGTAAAAAATAAGAAAATAAAATAAATTAAGCTTTCTGCATAAGCAAAAATTAATTTACATACTTAATTTTTATAGAAACTCTTTTCATTCAATTTCTTCAAAAGTTAACATATATAAGTTGATTGTAACATACGAAGAAATTCAATATGTTTATCTTATTCTGTTTTATCAATACTTAACAGAAAAATTTATGTAAGCACATCCTTAACTGACATATGCTTAAGTGAAGGCCCACGGATGGTTTTTATATTTAACTAAATGAGTATTTTGACCATGACTTATGATTATGACAAAGAACCAAGTACTAATCACTATCTGCCAGCCCTGAACCAAGTTTGATTCATCCGAAGCTAATAATCGTTTTACTTTAAGGTTGTTATATACAGGCTACATGTCTTCAAGGATGCAGAGGGGACTGATTTGTGGGGAACATTGGTCATCAGTTGCAGGTAGATTTTTGCTATTTATATAGTGTCTTAGTCAAGTTATATGATTCTGATATACTTAATTGACGATTATATTTTAAAACCAAACCTCTGAATTCATTTGTGTCCCAACTTTATTTAATCTGCCAATCGGGACAAAGACTGGTTCCATCTAGCACTAAAGTAGACAGAGGATTTTTTTTTTTTTTGGTTTTTGATTGTTGTGTTGTGGCAAATCATTAGCAATGGAAAGCTAAAGAGTACTGAGCACCGAGTTGTGACAAAATCAGCTAATGCTCATAATTTCATCATATGAACAAATATGTGATAAAGTATTAAGAACCCAGTTGCATAATTATGTAGGCTATTGCAATTGCAAAATCTGCAAGTAATTAACAATTGCCACAATATTGAAACCAATGGTTAAGCAAAATACTTAAATTGGTTTTATATATTTTTTCTGCAAAAAGACGTCAGTGATGATTGTACAGAGTATTCACCACAAGGGACAAGGGAGAAATGAAGATGCAGATCGTCACGCTGCTACGTTTTCATGCATTTTTTTTTTAATTAGACTTGACTTATTACTATATGATAACCTTAGAAAAAGGTTTGAGTTGACATCCACAGAAATTAAACTAATGCAGATCTATAAGGCAGTAGGTTGTTTCAACCTAAAACGATGATGTAAGATGATGGCTATTGGAAATTCTATTGAAGTTCAATGTTTCACCTTAATTAGAATTCTATAAACCACGTGATGAAATTAATCTAATATTTTCACGTCTCAATCCCACCCTTAAATTAATACATATTCTTCTCACAAGAGCTTCCACTATAAAATTGAACTTGGGATTAGTTTAGGGAAACAAGTGGCTAGGGTTGTACAAATGGATATTTTTCTATATCCAAATTTCTATTATATATTGCTAATAATGATTCCATTAGCATTAGCACAAATTTGATATGCACGGTTCTTCTCACCATACCATCTGTCCTATTAGAACTAGGGCATAAAAAGGTTAACTTTCTTTATGAATAATCCAAAATTCCAAAAAAAATAAAATTGCATAGATGACAGGCCTTTAGCAGTGACTGATCACTATGTGATCCACATACGTTGAACTCTACAACCAATCTCCATCATGGGGTATCTTAAAGGTTAATTTTTCTCATCCATTGAATGTAATCAACCTGAGGTAAATTTCTACAAATGGCCAAGACTACATACATTGTTTTCTCAATATAAAAGGCCAAGACAAGTTAAAGATTCATTCATAAGTGTGACAAAAATGGAGGATTTAAAGGAAAAGGTCAATGAAGGGGAACCAACGCAAATTAAGTATAGAGGAGTACGTAGGAGACCATGGGGAAAATTTGCTGCAGAAATTAGAGATTCAGCTAGACATGGTGCTCGTGTGTGGCTCGGGACATTTAACACTGCTGAGGAGGCCGCAAGAGCTTATGATCGTGCTGCCTTTGAGATGAGAGGTGCTACGGCCATTCTCAACTTCCCAGATGAACACCCTCCTTGCAATGTGACTTCTCTTAGCAAGAAGTCCTCATCATCTAACACTGAGATTGGTAAACAAGTTGTGGTATTTGAGTGCTTGGATGACAAATTGTTAGAGGAACTCCTTGATTGTGATGGGGAAAACCATCAATGAAAACTTGGATTATTAGGAAGATAAGGTTCAACTTTTTAATCCTAAATTGGTATGTAGTGCTTGTGTACAATTAAATACAGTAAAGTTGCTTAGTGGTTATACAATTTTTATTCATGAATTACATGTATTTTTTTTAGGACTGTAAAATTTGAGTATTTTCACCTTGCGCTATTGTGAGAGGAAAAAACAGAGTTTAGTAATGTATGTTGAATGCAAGATGGAACTTGTAAGTTGTAACTGTATGTATCCTATTCCTAGATACCTGAGCATAGCTACAAGGTAAGGATCTTATTCCATTTGCATTACAAAACACAATAGGTCCCAATCAACCATTACCTAAGTAGGCCAACTAGCTAGGCTACAAAGTGCCTCTTTATTCTAAAACTAACTAGGTACCCGCGTACGGGTTATTCCGACTTTAAGGCATGTTCAAAATACATTTATTATAAAATTAAATATTTTTATTGAGATAAATATCATTAACTAATTAATTTCTAAAAAATGACAGAAAGAGTTATGTAAATAAAAATTTATTAGCTATATTAACTAATTATAGCAAAGTCCATTAGTTGTAATAAGTACTTAAAAATTTCGATCAAATTTCCAATAAAAATTTATAATGATATTATATGTCATAAGTATATTAAAAATAATAATATAAAATTAATTTAATTTAAAAATAAATATTTCAATTTATAGTAAAATTATATATTTTAAAGATATAATAAAAAATTATTTCAATTTTCATTTTGGATAGTTATATTTTAGATTTAACAATCATTGTATAATTCAAACAGGATTGTCTCCCATGAATAATATTTAAGGTCTTTATCATAAAAAAATTAAAACTATTTTATGATTTCTAAGTAAACATAATTTTATAAGATAACAAAGTGAAAAAAATATTGTTGGATTTTTTTATATGGAGTTGTATAAAATACTCGTAGAAAGAGCATTGTCACTAATAATGATTCTCCCATAATGGTGTTAAGCATAATTATTTCCCGTGATACTTGCAATCTATATCATACAAAAATAAAACTAATCTAATTTATAATATTATTGAACAAGCGATCTAAAACTATTTTGTAATCGAAATATATTTAATAAATTAGTTTTAATATATTTACTATATATATTTATGTAAAAAGTTAACATTATTTTATAATCATTAATCAACTAAATTTTCGTATATGAAGTAATTAAACATACAAGCCAAAATATTATTATGTAATAAATTAATTAATTATATTTAAATTCTTTTTTAGTATAAAATTTTTTAACCTCGTAATATGAATATTATTCAACTAAATTTTTTTATGAAATTGTTTAAAATTATTTATACAACTACTAAATAAAAATGATTTTATAGAATTTCAAAGTAAATAAAAATATTGTGTGGAACCTTTTTGTATATAATTGTGTTAAATATTCAAAGAAAAAACTTTATAGAGCATGATTGTCTCTTGTAAATGATAGTTGTAGCGCATACCATAAAAAAATTATTTTAATTTATAATATTATTGAGTACTTGGTATGCATTTGTGTGAAACACTCAAAAAGAAAATTTTGTCATCCATATTGATTTCAAGAATGATTATCTCCCATAAATAATATTTGTTGTATCTATCATAAAAAACTAAAACTAATTTAATTTATGACATTATTGATAAATTAATTTAAATTATTTTATAATAAAATATATTTAATATATTAATTTTAAATATATTTAATATGTTAATTTTAAATATATTCAAAATATTATTTTTAATATATTTACATTATACATATTAACTAATTAGTTATAAATTATTTTTTAATATAAAAATATTTATCCTATAATATAAAAATTAATCAAAAAAATTTATTGGTTAAATTATTCAAATTTAGTTTATACCATTTTTAAATAAAAATTATTTTCCCTTAAAAAAGGTAAAAATGATTTTGTAGAATTTTAATGTAAAAATAATTTAAGTTAATTGAATTGTAATTAGTTTTAATAAGTAATAAGTAACTATATAAATTTATAACTCAGTTAATATAACAATAACATGCTTTTATATAATATTGAACATAATTTTATATGTAACTTTTTTGTTAACTTTATAGTATTTTTTTAGTGTAACATGTACTATCTTATAAATATCAACATGATTCCTATAAATGATAAACAATAAAATGATTTGATCAATTCAAATAGTTTAAAATTTTACTATTTTAATTTAAATATGAAGATAAGTTAAAAATATATTGATAACATGGTTTCATCATTTAAAACAATGTCATTTGATAGTAAAAGAGTAATATAATTAAAGATGTTGTTGAATCAGTAAAAATATATTTAACCAATCATGATTCATATTATTTCAAAAATAATATATATATATATATATATATATATATATATTAATATAATTAGTTTTAATAATTTTTTAATTGAATTAATTTTAATAAAAGGCACAAAATTAATATAATATAAATAAATGACACAATTAACTAAGTTCAATTAAATCAGGAAAAATAATATAATCATTTTTAATATAATATAAATTATTTTTTCATAAATAAAAGACATAAAAAGTAGTATATATATAAAACAAAAAAGAGTACTTATTAAAAAATATTATGTGTAAGTAAAAAAAATTGAAAAGGAAAAGAAAGGAAAAAAAGAAAGAAAGAGAAAGAAAAGAGAAAAGAGAAAAGGTAAAAGTTAAAAAGGAAGAGAGAAATTTGAGAGGATAAAGATTTCACCAAAAATAACACTTGTTATAGAAGAGATTTAATTTTCTCAAGATATATTAATTTGCTAGTACTATGTATTATTTTTCTAGCCCTTCTCTTTACCAAAATCACCTTTAAAATAATTGAAAGTGGTTATTTTTTTCTTTTCAGTTAATTACTTTTTTTATAATTAATTAATATGTGTTATTCTTTTTTTTTTTCAATCCATATATAAAAGAGAGAATACATTTTCTTAACATTTACTATAAAATAAGTAAGGATATTTTAGTAAAAAAATAATTCATACAAAAGATAATTTGAAAAATGTTATATAAAAAAGATAAAGAATATTGACAAAAAATTATATTTGGGGAAGAAGGGAGTATGTTTTTATGTAAAAAATAACATTATTATATAAATATTTATATACAAAATTTCAGTACATGAAGTTATTAAACATAAATTAAAATATTATTTTGTAATAAATATATTAATTAATTGAATTCAAATTAATATTTAGTTAAGAAATTTTAACTTTTTAGTATAAGTATTATTCTCGTAAAAATAAAAATAAAAAAATAAAAAGACCTAGAGATAAAAAGAAAAAAGAAAAATATATATATAAAAAAAAGACTAACAGACGGCAAAAAGAAGGAGAAGAAAAATATAGAAAAGGAAAAAAGAAAAAAAAGAAGAAGGAAACCGGAGGTGAGAGTGGGAGAACACAACACGTGGATGGAGGGTAAAATTTTCTCAGGATATGTAGACTCCAACATAAAAAAATAACTCGCACCACCTGCTTATACATCACCTCGTAACACTAATGACCCCTGTAAATAGTGCTAACCTCACCCACCCATTTTCAAGAAGAGTAATAATATTTACATTAAATTATTTATTTGGTATTTATAGTTTTACAATTCTTATTTTTTAGTTTCTATAGTTTTAAAAGTGATTTTTTTAGTTTTATATTTTAATTCTTTTTTAGTTCCTACAGTTTGAACGTGATTTTTTTAATCCTTGTAATTTACATTTTAATTTTATTTTAGTCCCTATAGTTTGAAAAGTGATCTTTTTAGTCCCTATATTTTATATTTTAATTTTCTTTTAGTCTTTGTCATCAAAATAATATTATCAATTATAATTAACTATAAAAATATTAGTAAGTAATTCGTAACTAATTTATTGTAAGATAATTTGTAATAAAAAAATAGTTGATAATTTATAACTAATTTGTAGTTAAATATTTTTATATTTTTTTTTAGTATGGACTAAAAGATAATTAAAATACAAATTATAGGGACTAAAAAGATCACTTTCAAACTATAGGGATTAAAAGAGAATTAAAATACAAACTATAAGAATTAAAAAGAATACTTTTAAACTATAGAAACTAAAAGAGTATTAAAATATAAACTATAAAAAATAAAAAAATCACTTTAAAACTATAGAAACTAAAAAAATAACAATCTTAAAATTATACGACCAATTGACTAATTTAATATAATTTTTATATATACTAATAGTCATTTAACTTTTAAGGTTATGATATTGTAATTAAAAAAAGTTTCAATTCATATAAATTTAGACAAAAATATTCTTAATTTTCAAATTATACTTGTGATAAATTATCCTACTATCTATAAATAACAAATATATTATACCAAGTACCAACCCATTTTTATGATTGACGTATGTTTTCAATACTTCATCCTCTTAATTATATTTAAAGATATTATTGTTTTTTGAAAGAAAAAAAACAAAAAGCTAAAAAACATATCAAAATCTTTCCTTCTCCCTCCAAGATATACATAAAATATTTCCATATAAGAGCTAAAATTGACACTAATACATTAATAAAATTGGACGGAAAGAGAACATATATTAATTTTTTTAAATTAGACATTTTAAAAATAGAGGGATCAAATTGAATAATAATTGACAAAATAATTTATAGGTATTTGTAATCTTTAACTAAGTGTTTAATTCATCTTAAAATTGTTTTAGATCAAATTAAAACAATATACTTTTTTAAAAATACCGTATTTCTTTTATCATCAGTTTTTGATTGGTAAATCCTATTCTTAGCAATTCGGGGACCAGTTGGGTTTTTAAAGTTAATGGAGTAATTCATTGGTTGGGATCAATTCCACTTATCTAATATTTAAATCCAACCAATTAAAATTGGTTTAGACTTATCTAATATCTAAACCGAATCAATTAAGATTGGTTTAGATTTTTTTTAACTGTTTGTTTCCTTTTTCAACTTTTATACTAGAAAATGTGGGATTAAGATTGATAATGAATCAAATTAACTTGAATATAATTTTAGACTTGATTTAATAATAGATTCAGTAGACTTGGTTAATGAATCAAATAAATTAAATTTGATCATTAAAAATTGATCTCGATAAATATACGTTTAACTTGGATTATGTATAGGTCGATTCAATTGGTTTATAAACTTGTTCAATATATATTTATATTAATCTCTCCCTATATATATGTGTTAAATAATATATTTTATATACTAAATGCATAAAATTCACTTTTTAATTAATTTCATATTATTTTTATTTTTTTATGTAATAAATAAATAAAATATTTAAAATAATTATAATTTAAAATCAAATCAAGCTAACAAGTTGAACTCAACAGTTTGAAAGCCTGAATGGATTAAGTTTGAACTAAAAAAAATGTTCATATTAAATTGACCTTCAAGCCGGACTTATTCTTATATGAGAGTTAAGTCAAACTGTTCACTCAACTCATTTCCAATCTTATTGTTTATCATAAGAAGGGTTGAGGTGCTTCGACGAAAGAAGGAAACTTGAACAATGACACATCATTGCATGCAACAAAATCTTGAAAAAACCCTACCCATGTCCTGCATGCAAAGATTCTCATGGCAATCATTCACACTGGACTGACAATTCTACGTGAAGAGCGAAGGGCGGCGCGGTTCACCTATTCGTCCAACCTTGGTCTACCATTGAATCAATTACTTCAATTCTTTGAAATTGCGTTATTTGACTCACGTGTGAAAAGCACTTTTATACTACTAAACCTACGAGCATTTAATGAGAACCAGGTCCAATCATTTATTTATGTCAATTACATCATCTTGTTATAATTAAAAATCAAAGACATCCTCCTTGTCCACTATTCTTGACCAAACACTTGTTTAATTAACTCCCTCCCATTTTGAACATCGTTATTTTATAAGCCATTTGTTAATTTACCTCCCAAATCCTACACGCTTTCTCTTTTCATCGGATATATAAAGTTCAAAGCACTCAAATATTCTACGTAGAAAGCGCAGTTAAACATACACACAAAGAAGTTATTATACTTACATATTTTTCATCTTTGAATGGATTTTAATTCATCTCTATTTTCATACCAAAGTTTAGAATCCCATCTCAATTCATGGGAAGAGTTGTTTTCGCTCAATAACATTCCCTTGAATGCAACGAATCGTCCTTGGACTCCGAATCTTCATCCTCCAATGAAGGAATAACTGAGTCACAAGAAATCACCTCCAATATTACATGTGAAGGCCACGTTGAAGAAAAATATTCACCACCACCGCCACTAGATGGTACTTTAAATCCAATATTAGCACCAGCATCATCTAAGCGAGAGAAGAGGCCCTATAGAGGAGTAGAAGAAGGCCATGGGGAAAATTCGTTGCAGAAAAAAGAGACCCCACAAGAAATGGTGTTCGAGTATGGACTGGAGCATTTGACACTGCTGAAGCAGCTGCTTTGGCTTATGACCAAGCAGCTTTCTTGACAAGGGGTGTTTTGGCTACCCTTAACTTTTCAGTGCAAGTGGTGATGGAGTCCCTTCAAAACATGGGTTTCAAGGCATCGAAAAATGACCTCTCACCCTTGTTGGCACTCAAGAGGATGCACGTGATGAGAACGAAATCTAGGGCTAACAGGAGTGGTAGTAAAAAGGTTAAAAGGGCTTGCAGCAACGGGAAATTGGACACTACTACTCAAAATGTGTTGGTGTTGGAGGGTTTAGGTCCTAATTAAATACCTAGAGCAACTTTTGAGCTTCACTTGCCCTTGTTCTTGGTGCTGAAATTGTGGGACCGGCTCCAGGAGAAGTTTACAACAACAAGGCCTTTATTCGTTTAAATTCATTCACAGCTTGTGTTTATTCTCAAGTTGTCTCCTTAATTAATTCATTTATTTTCTTCTCCTCACGCTGTACAAATTTTGAACAAAATAATAAGAATATAGCAAGGTTGACATTTTTCCTTAGTTCTTACACTTACCTTTTTTAACCGCTCTTTAGGCATATACTACCTTTTTCCTATTTATGACTCAAATTAGAAGTAGTGTTTATTTTTTTATAAGATTCAATCTATAATATTTTTTATATTAATTAATTTTAGATTAAAATATCTTTAATTAAAATAAGAGAGATTGTATTGATAAGCATTTAGAATAAGAAAAAAACATTAATGATAATGATAGTTTTAAAAAATATGTAAATTTAATTAGAAAAAATTTATTGCTATCAATTAAATTAGTTATTTTTTTAATTTTAATGAATTAAAAAATTAAATCTTATAAATAAAAACAAAAATATAATTTACGTCATAGACTTAGGCAGGAACGGAGGTAGTATGAGACCCATACCTATTCTTGTCGTCCAAGAACTACTAGGATAGAGTGGGTTATCGTCTGGTTACATGCATGATACGTCAATAATTAAGCTGTACATGTTATTGTAATGTTATCCCTTAAAGTTGTTATTAGACAACAAAAGACAAATAAAATTTACAAAAAATAAATTAAATAAATAAATTTTTTAAAGTACTAAAATTCAAACTTTCCTATTTTGTAGTAACCAAAAGTTATTTAAGCCAAATGTTATTTAACAAGTTTTTTTTAGAAATAATTAATCATAAATTGTCATAAAAGTTTTCGATAGCGGTTTTGTAAGAAATATTGCTAACAAAGTATCAATTTGCATGTCTAACATCACTGGTTATTTAATTCGCTAACGTTTTTCCTTTAAAATCACTAAGGTCTCTTTTGGTGACAATGAGTGTTACAGAAAGTGACGGTAACTAATTAAGCCAGCAAATTTGTACGGAAAAGAGTAAAATATACTTGGAATATCATCAAAAGAGTGATGTAACAAAAGTTAGCACAAACGGTATGATACTTAGATTCTTTAATTAAGTTTGATTCTCAACTAGAATATGAAATGACAACGGGAGATATTATTTTATTTAAAAAATGGGTCAATCTAATGGGAGGTGTAATTTGAGCTTCAAGTGATAACTAAATGTATCACTTTATTTTAAAATGAACCAAATTGATGGGAGGGAGATTACATCACTAAATTAAAGAAAGAAAAAAAAAAGAGGGATTCAAAATTTTTGATAAATTTTATCTCCAACAAATTAATTTGATGAATTTTTTTCATAACTTTGAAGAAACTGACAAATTTTATGTCCTAATTCTTTAATTTTTGACAAATTTATCTTCAATAAATTAATTTGACACATTTATTCTTAATTTTTAAGAAACTTATGAATTTTACTCCTTGTTAATTTACTCCTAACATAATTATACTTTTTACTCTAAATTTTTTTATTTGGTAAATTTTGCTTCCAACTTTTTTTTTTTTGTCAAATTTTAGCCCCAACTTTATATTTTTTAACAAATTTTACACAACTTTTGTGTTAAATAATAAATAAAAGATGGAAGGTAAAATTTACAAATTTCTTAAAAGTTTAAGATAAAATATATTAAATTAATTTGTTGAAGATAAAATTCGTCAAAAATTAAAAAGTTAAGAATAAAAAGTACAATTAAACCAAGAATAAAATATACATGGAATATGTGCATCAAGATGTTTAACTGATCACAGGATCAACTATGGAGTATAAAATATATGGTTAATTTTGTCTAACAATTGTATTTAAATGTAAATGAACATAATTATATATAATTATGAATATATAGTGATTACTCATATCATGAGGTTATTAAAATATTTAATAGTAATATTTAACTTTGTTTCATAAATAATTAATAGTGCCATGAGGTTATTGAAAGACCATTAACGGTGGGTTATTGACCGTCACACGTGTTTATTTATGTGTATAAATATAGTTAGTTTTATCTTGCAAGTAATTAATATAGTAAATAAATGTTTTTATGGAATTAGAAGGTTGATTTGATGATAAAACAAGAAAGAATGAAAAAAAATATTATGGGTTCCAATCATTTCATGAAAAAACTAATAATTAACATAATCTAATTTAATAGTCTCATTTTTAAAAAATTGTCCTTTATTAAAATTTGATATCAAAAATAAAAAAAGTCATATAATCTCAATTAAATAAATAATATTTTGGTGATAACATCATTAAACATGAGTTAACTGAGATTTTTTTATATTTTACTACACCCATATAAGTTTTTTTTACAATTTTTTATATGTAGTTGATTGCGTCATGAAATTATTGAAACATTTAATGGTGGTTAATTTTACTTCTCAATTAGTTAACAATGTCCCAAAATTATTGAAATATCTAATAGTAGTTAACTAAGCTTATAATTAAGTAGTTATTTGCGGTGGAAATTTGTTATAGTAATTGAAAATAAATATATTATGTTTATAATTAAAAAAATTGTGTAGAAGTAAAAGTATAATTGTTTGTATAATTGAAATGCAGTATGAAATGAAGAAAAATAAAAGAATAAGAGTATGGAGAAGAAATATAGATTTAAAAAGTTTGGAATTTGGAGAAGAAATATAGAAGAAGAGAATATAATAAAGTAAATTGATCAAAAGAAAATAAATGTTAAAAAAAATAAACTACGTCAAAATATGAGTTTGAACATATACATTGGTCCTAGAATGATAGTCCTTTCTCGTGAGCGTGATGATATAAATGAAACTTGTGCAAATATTCTTCCAAGAAAAAAATGACTATCAACATGTCTATTTATAGTTTTTTTGACTCGGCGGTCAAATTATAAGATTTATACATGTGTAAAACTTATTCAAATAGATTATTTAAGATGTTGACAACTATCTTCATTTCCTTAGTTGAAAAAATCATTGATAATTGTTTTCTTTGTTTCTTCTGTCAAAAAATCATTGATAATTGTCTTTATTTCTTTTATTGGAAGACCATTGATAACTATCTTCAAATGCACAATCAAAGTCATGTGTCTTTGATAAATTTTCATTTGTGTCTTCAAATGATTTGCTTTCAAAAACTCTTTTCACAAATCAAAATCACAAAACACTTAAAAACTTTTTAAATGTTTCATCAGACAAATCTCTATATAACTTTCATATTTTGATTGTCCATTGAAATGAGCATTACATTTTTTATAAGCTTCTTTTTCTTTATTAACTTTTAAATTTTGATTGTCCATCAAAATGAGCATTACATCTCAAACAAACTTCTTTTCGATTGTTCAATCGAAAAGAACATTACACCTCTAATAAATAATAGTCTTTCAAAATTGGTAATCAAATCTCCATTCACTCATGCATTCAAATGACTTCCAAATCTTATTACATTATATATGCAATTAATTCTTATGTCAATACTTAATCATAATATCAACTAACAGAAATTTGTTTTCGATTCAATCAAAATATACTCATATTCGAACCACCAGTTGAAATCAAAGTTTTCACAACAAATTGAATTAGTCATTTTTAAACATGACATAAAATACTTATATTTATAAAATTTTACTCACAATCCCAACAGTAATTAATATTAACTACATTGATTTTTTTAGAAGGTATATTAACTACATTGACAATTTATTCTTAATCAGTTGTTAAATAAAATTAATTATATTTACACGCAAAATTACTGTATATTCGAGTAGATACTAGGTAGACACTTTTCAAATGTCCTATAATATTCCGTGCGTATATTCTCAAGGAATAGTCGCTGCCTGTTATAACAAGTTGCATACTTTGGGCCGGGCTCAAGTGCTGAATCAATTGATCTCGTGTGCATTATGTTGAAACTAATTCCGTTTTGCAGCTGATCGATGAAGCTAGTTGGGTGGTACTGGATAATTGGGGTACATGTATCTGCCTGTTGATATTGGACGTTTATACTTGCATCTTCTTTGATGCACTTATGCTGATTTTTATACTTACAACTACGGGGTGTTTAAAACCGAACCAACCAAAATGAAAAATTGCAAACCACAAAAAAAAAGACTGAAATCCAAACCAAACTGCGAGTTTTCGGATTAGTTTGATTTTTTTTATAGAAACCAAACGGTTTGGTTCGGTTTAGATTTCTAGCTGAAAATTCAAACCAAACCGCATATTTACATATTATATATTTTTTTAATTTTTATTTTAGTACTTGTGACATTACCCATTAAGTGTGGATTGCGTTTCAGTTTCACTTATTTTTGTATTGCGTTTCATTTATACACTACTGATTACACAATTCACGTTTCACTTATCATTACCCTAAAAATTTATTGTAGGGGAGATTTGCAAAAATTTGTTTGATTAGTATGTGAAGGTGTTTGTATGACATGATTTGTCGTTTTAGTCAGAGTTATTTTAGGAAACATGAATAGATTTGGATTTGGATGACACATCTCTTTTACATTTTCAATTCAAAGATAATATTACTTGTACTGATTGAGTATTAAAAGAAATATTAATTTTTTGAGTGTTTTAATTTCTGCAAAATGAAGAATGAAGCCTTGGATTGTTTGACATGCAATTATTGGAGACTAAGGATGAAGAATTGGAAGATTGGAATCATTATTCATATGTTTTACTTGAATTATTGTTGTAAAATTTTTTTATAAATTATTTGGATTTATTGACTATTTTATGTTTTTATGTTTTACTTGAATTATTGTTGTAGCAGATTTTTATAAGTTATTTGAATTATTTAACTGTTTTATGTTTTTATATTTTATTTTCTTAAGAAATATTTAGACCTACGTCAGGTTAATTTTTATTATGATTATAAATAAGATTTTATAATTTAAAAAAAATCCAAAAAAACCCATCCACACTGCATAAATTGGTTTGGTTTAGTTTGAATTTTATTTTTAAAAAAATTCAAACCTACCACATGTTAATTTATTGTTTAGTTTGAACATAATTTTGAAAAAAAAACTGCCTAAATCGCACTATGAACACACCCCTAGTTATGACAAGAAGTATTCGTTTGAAGGGAAATTTGTTGGTCTTTGGCTCCTAACAATAGCTGTATCGGGATACGCAGTGGATGATGATACTGCTTTTGTAATTTAACTTTCATTCACTCCTTGTGCTGTCTTTATCAAGGCTAAGATATATATTTTTATTTTTTTAACATGAATATATTAGTAAATTATATTATCTATATTCTCTAATTATAATTTATTAACGTATTTATATTAAAAAAATAAAAATATGTATGCCAACAAAATCATATATTTAATATTTGTTGATTAAAATAATCCTATAGTCATTTTTCACTTTGGAATTCAACCATCTCCTTTTCAAATCTTTCCAACGTTGTTCGATTCCTCTTACATATTCAACTTCAAAAACAAGTTCTATGAAATCAGCAACAAGATAACGTTATATATATAAAGACAGAGGGACCCGAAAATATTGTAATAAGAAAATTGTCGTCGGAACGACGTTTCTAGAAGGTGAACCGGTGAGGCCATAAATCATACATAGTAGTGATGATGAGCATAGAAGATGATCTTATTATTTCACAGCAATATACTAATCAAAGCAACTAACCAATATGAGTTCCCCTTTCTTTCAGCATGCAGATTGGGGCATGTTGAAGGAGCCTAATTCGGATATTTTGTTTGAATCATTTTCAAGCAAAGGAGTTGATCATGACCCTTTCCATGATTGTCTTTCCTTTGATATGATTGATAACTCAAGGGATCCACAGGAAGAAAGTCATCATCAAGTGATTGAAGAAGCTATGAAAACAAAGAAGAAGTCTTATATTGGGGTAAGAAGAAGGCCATGGGGAAGATTTGCAGCGGAGATCAGAGACACAACAAGGAAGGGTATAAGGGTTTGGCTTGGAACGTTTGATAGTGCTGAGGAAGCTGCATTGGCTTATGACCAGGCTGCATTTTCCATGAGAGGCTCTAGTGCAGTGCTGAATTTTCCGGTCAAAAGGGTCAAAGAGTCTTTACAAGAGATGAACTATTCTGGTTGCAGCCGAGGGTGCTCTCCTGCATTAGAACTCAAAGAGAGGCACAACATAAGAAGAAAATTGTCGTCATCATCAAAGGCTAAGACAAGTAAAAGGAAACAGGACTTGGAGGAATCCAGTGTTGTGGTGCTGGAGGACTTAGGAGCTGATTATCTGGAGGCACTTCTTAGCACATCGGCGGATCAAAGTGCAACAAGCTCTACCTGCTAAATAAACAGAAATTCTATGGTATCTTAATCTTAAAAAATTACAGGATTTTAATCCTGTTATTTGGAAACTCTTTTCTTTTGTATCTTTTTCTTCTTATTCGTCAAAATCAATAACAAGTATCAGACATTTACAATCGCTTAATCAACTGAGTTAAACTTTCTTGATCTTTTGTCTCTTTTCTTTTCCAAGACATATATACAAATTTATTTAACTTTACCTAAGAAATATACAACTATATTAAAAACCTTTAGATTTCTCAGAATGTCTTAGCAACTTTTTTTTTTATCAACAAAGTAAACATATATATAAAAGGTTACAAGATAGCCCAACCCATATACATAAAACAAAATTATAGGGTTTTAATGCAAAAGAAAGGACCATTTCTAAAAAGAAAAAGTATAACCCTTGACCTTGGCGCATAGTTGTGACCAAGATCTAAATTTTACAAAGTTCATCATATACATAGCATTTAATTTACCTCCTCACCATTGAAGATAATGTGGTTTCTGTTCTTCCATATAGACTACATGGCTGCAAACCACTAAGCATTTTTCGCTTTTTTCCCTGTCACAGTAACATAACGGTGTTGCAGAAAATGATTCCTAATATCATTGAGCAACTCTCAAATAAATTCGTTCTTGTGAGATTTACCCTTCTTATGTTGAATCTTCTCTCATGCTTCCTATTCCTCTTTTCTTTGTTTTCTTTACAACACCATTTCATGGCCTTTGATCCCTTTAAAGTTCATTTTGCAAATACCTTTAAAGGGAAAACCCAAGGTACAAATGGAAAGGCTTTCAAAATTGATCGTTTATATACTGTGGAGTTTCAAAAATTTAAAGATAATTGTCTGTTTTGTGAGTCCTAGAGAATTAATCTCTTAAACTCATGCACTCAAAGGCCTAGCGAAATGGAGTACTCCAACAAGGCATTTCGGTGTATCATCTACCCTCCTAGGACCTAGGCTTGATATATTTTATAGAGTAATGAGTCCGGATATCACAAACACCTATTTGATATTCTTGTTTTCTTTTTATCTTTCTTTTCTATTTTACATTACCTATCATACCTAGAATTTCTCTTCTTTTTTTTTTTTGTTTCTTTCTCAAGGTGTTAGAATTAGCATGTATATGTATCTTTATCCATTTTATAAAGAGCAAAGATTACCTATTCAATAGCCAACAGTTAGAAATGGTAAAAGAAATTAATTCTCATTAACAATATGGTAAATACTAATAGTAAACCACTTTGATTGTTTTATATAGCAGAACGAATGGTACTTAAATGGCACTATTCAAACAACTATAATAAAACCATCTTACAGAAGTTTCACCCCGATAAAGAGATATTTGGAATTTATAAAGGAAAAAAATGATTTAGGGTTGCAGATTCACATCAATATACCCTATAATTGAATATGCAACTAAACTATATAAATCTTATAGGTGTCGCCCAAAACTAAAGGCGAGGAAAGAAACTTTTCTCAGCTCCGGGGGAAAAAAAACTAGAGATCGACTTTTCAACTCACAACATTAGTTTGTAATAGCTGTGCAGTTACAAAATTGACCTAGTGGTATTGATTTAGTGATTAAAAGGAGAATGAGAAAAAAAAAGATCGTAAATTCAAATCTTTTTCAATAATAAAATGCTAATAAGTTAAGACTTATTAATATTGACCGATAAGAACAAAAACTAAAGCTGGGCTGATCAAATGCATTTATTCACTACCCATTTCGGTGACCTGTGAAGGCTTGGACTAACATAACAGTAAGATTACCCTATTAATTATACGACTTAAAGTCACATGTTGAAATCCTAAAAACAACATTCTTGTTTATTGGAATAAGGCTAGATATATATACCTATTTTTAGCTTCCCTAAATCTTACAATTACAAAGTGAAAATATGCATAAATTGCCATTAATTTTATTAATTTTTTGTATTCTAAGTCACAGGTTCAAATCATATAAATATTAAATAGTCTCGTTATTTACAGAAATAAAGTTACATACATCTGTGTAATAATAAAAGAAAAGTTGCATACATGTACTTCTATTAACTGAGTCTCAGGAATTTAACTGTCCTTATTTTACTTAATGCACTTTGGCAACCAGAGGAAGCATAAAACTAGCTGGCATGTAACTAACGAAAAAAAAGAAGAAAACAGAAGCTAATTAATGGCAACAGTATCAAAGACCAACCCTTAATCAAAAGAACAGTTATGCACGATGCAAAAGTGCAATTACCTCATTATCTTGTAGCAGCTCCTCCATTTCTCCAGCAAAACAATGTATTTTGAATCAAAATCATCATACTCTCTAATTAATCATAAAATAATTAATGAAGTAATAACAACATGAGTAGTTAAGCACCATATAAAAGTAGCAGCAGATCGATCAAAGAACGATTTGACTAAACAGAGACATGAAAACTAACAAACGTGTGTGCAGATTTCCGATCCCTACCAGTATATGCTGCCGTATTTTGCATACTTATTTTTCTGACAAAAAGAAATTTTAATTTGACGAATTATAAATCGAATATAGAATTTTTGAAACAATTCTCAATTCCCAATCTAAACAATATGATAATACATAGTAACATCAAATAAATGCGTTGTTTGCCTTTAATTCCATTTGATCCTTCTTTGGAAACATAAGAAAAGACAGCGCATATGAAAGCAAATTAAATTAACGAACTTTTAACATTGAAAATTTATACTGCTCCTCAAAGTCTCCTTTTCAATTCTCCTACTTCTCACGAAATATTTGAAATAGTGTACGTGCTTGTTTTGGGAAAGCATGAATTGTTTTTAGAGGTGAAGTTGAAAACTTTTGCAAATCAAATATTCAGAGTCAGGACACAATCAACAGTATGAGCAACTCTTATACCAAAAATGTGATTTTATAGTATATATACGCCAGAAACAATTGTGTCTGCCTAAATACAAAATAAAGGGTGGGGATTTTAGATGAATGCTTATTATATGGCCGCACATGAAATCCTAAAATTAGTGGTAAATTAACATAAGTTTTGCTGTAAAATGAAAAGAGCTATATAATTCTTTTGGTATAACAAAACAAACTGTTATATGTATATAATTTCAAGCTGATGGTTTGAGAAATTCCTTTAAGTTGATTCTCCAAACTTGCAATCATATTAGTTTTTATTTATTTAAGGTAATTAAAAAATATCATAGTTAATCTTCCAAACCTGTTTTAATTTTATTAAATTAGTCCACAAAAAAATTAAAATATCATTATATTCATATCCTTATGAAAAAATAAAGTGGTATATAGGACCTAAAAGAATATTTGAAAGACTAATTTGATGACAAATAAAATCTTTTGGCGAAACAAATTTTAGTGATAAAATTTTAAAAGATTAACATATATAATAATGGTTTTAAATTATTGATGTAATAATTTGAAGCCAAAGTTTTTCTACAAAACTTTAATGTCATAATTAATGTATGTAACAAACTTTATACGACAAATATGAAGATTTACTGGTACTTCTATTCTAAATCTGCTGCCTCAAAGAGATAAGATAACATCGAATCACATGTTCGGTTATACAACTAGCTAGTTGAAGATAGTATATATAAAGCTATTTACGAACAGTTTGCTACCTTGTTTGCATTTATCTCACTTTGCTCCCCCACTTTCTTTAAATTCCATTTGTGATCAGACAAAGCCAAGAAAATATCTTAATTTAGTGAGCAAGAACATAAGAAACGTATAGGAGTATTAAAAAACAATATATCCTTAACCTCATTGAGATCACACCAAGCTTAATATATAGGAAAGTCTTCAACTGCTGCTATAAATTAAATGTGTCACAAAAACTTACATTGTGCAATTACCTGGATATAGAAACCAGAAATACCATAAGAAAAATATATAAATAAAATAAAAGCTCAAACTACAAATAAGTGCATGCCAAATGTCCAAAACTATGCAACAACATTAGCTTTTTGTTAAACTATAACAATTAGAGAAATTGAAATCCATAATTAAAGTTAAGTTCCTCAACTTCACATCTATGATCTATGTATGGCAAAGGCATATGATTCTCCCAACCCTTCTCCAAAATTTTCTTTTGATAATAAATTTGATGGCAACACTATGTAAAATCAAATCTGACTTATCTGTTGTCTTTTTTTATGCTGTCTATGTGTTACCTATTAAAATTATAATACATAATAGTTGTGTTAATATTTAATGGTGATATTTAATTTTAAAAATTATAAAAACGATATAATTTTAAAGGATAATATAAGAACAGCATAGAATCCTAATCAACCAAAACTATGTACTCAAAAGGACAATTAATAGAGCTCAAACTTATTGATCATACCCTGTCAGTCTATCCTCCTCGATCTTACGGATTCCTCTGAAAAACTAAGAACGAGGTGATGGCGTCGAGCCCAGATCTACAATAATCACACTTCATAATCCTCTAGCTAAATAATATAAACTATATCAGAAGAGCTTACCACTAGCTGCATATTGTGAATTCAAATTTCAGAAAATAAAAACTTAAACCATATACAGTTGATACATATATAGACTCTTATTTCCTGTGGCCAAAAAGAAATTTAACTGCACACATAAATCCAATAAATATTGTAGGTATATAGACCTATCCACCAGCCGATACAGCTTCTCATATCAATATTGCAAATTGCAATTCACTTCCTTTATTAGCAATAATAATAAGAATAAGAATAAGAATAATGCAACCATCAATACCTAATAATAAATTTTCTAATTAAGACAAACAATTAAATACACATATTTTATATATACCTATATCCACTCCAGTATAAGTTGTATCCGTTGTGCACCATCTTTCTTTTCCTCAAAATCTTCCTTCTGCTGAAAAAACTGCTAAAACTGCAATCTAGTAACTTCGAAACTGTATAAAGTGGCCAAAAATTAGTACGGCATTGACAAGTAAAGGGGAAAAGACATAGGAGGGGGGTTTCTATGCGCAGAAGATAGGGTTACAGACACAAAGGGGCAATTAGAGAGATGCGAGTACGTGTCCGATCGGAAGAATTGGTATAATATTATTCAATGTTAACTGTGTCTGTGAGAGTTACTGGTTAGCATAATATGGTTATTTATAAGTTACAGTACAACTTGACATGTTGGTTTGTTATTTTCAATGCTACTCATAGCTGTTGTACGGAAATTCAAGAAGATCTCAAATTCTCAAATCTCTATGATGAAGTAAGATCAACATGGAAGTAAAGAAAAAGTTTAGAACATATTAATATTTCATGAATAAATTACAAAAATGTAACCAGTAATATTAGGGGAACCTATAATTGAAAAAACGAATACAATTAATTATAAATTAAAAATGATTTTAAGTTTTTGGTTGAAATGACGAGTAAAAGTGAAGAAGCCCCACATTATATATATGATGTGGTAGAAAAGATTTACACACTTAGAGAATGTTTGGATACATTAGAATCACATTGAATGAAAAAATCATATTTTCTAAAGAAAAAATGTTAAAGTAATTCTGTTATAACTTTTATTTAAAAATTTGTTGGTGTTAGATTCAACTATTTCTTAAACAAACATTTAATGTATGTCTAAATTTTAAGTTAGATGTAAGTAACAAATTTGTTTGGATTGTGATCTCCACAATATTATACTCTCGTATTTCTCAATATCTTCAAGTAAATTAATTAATTAAATGTGATTAGTTATCAAATCTTTTACGGCAACTTGTATGATAGTCAATTTTGCGTGAGATATATTCTCTCAATATTTCCTATATCGACCTCTCCATCACTTATTTATTTTTTATTTTTAATAATTAGTGATACAATATTTTCCAATTTTATCCTTTATATTTCTGAAAATGTTGTTATACATAAATAAACTGAGGAAAATCGTATAATACAACCGTATGAATACTTTAGGATCTACAATTTAATTTGGTTTAAATAAGTAATTGTTAATCCTTAAAATATGTCATTTTTTTGTTTTAATCTCTATAAAAAGTTTATTCAGTTTTAAATTGAAATTAAGATTAAATCAAATCTAATCAAAATCAAGTAGTGGATTCCTATCCTGTTTTCTACTCGGAAGAATTTGGGCTGTATAGACGCGTCACGTACGTATTCAACATGTACAATAGATATATAGTACTAGTAGCAGAAAGGGTCAACGAGGTGGAAGGGAATTTTAGGAAAACGTTAAAATTAATCATGGGAGCTAAACAATAAACCAAACAATGCAAAACAAAAATAGACAAGATGATGTGAGAAACTGAAACAACCAAGAAAAAAAAGCCAAAGAAATTAAATACTTACATGCATGTATGCCCTGTTCTTAGTGAAGCCACTCCTGGTTTTAGATACAGAGCATGGTCAATATTCACTAACTAAGAAGGCAGAGATGGTAGAGACTAGAGAGTTTGTAGCATGATCGAGGATCTCTCATATACTTAATTGGTGCGTCAAAGTGAATTGATTAAGGTAGCTATAGCAGCCTTAATTTTGTGAGTTAGCTAGAGACAGAACACTATGGTACGTTTGTATGAATTTGAAATTGGCAAGAGGGAGATGGATGCATGAATGCATCTAGCTATTGAGTGAAAAGTGAACAAAATGCATGGAATGATAGAGTGGCACTATTGCAGGACTTTTGTGTGTCCAGGTACATTTTTTGGCTCATGGTTCGGTACGCCAGCGCTGACGTCTTAAGCAACTTGCTTTCTAAATTTATATCTATGAGAAAGAACAAAGGAAAAAGAAATCCCAAATTGAGTAATGTTAATGAAACTTTGTGATTAAATCAAAATATAATTTTTTTTTACATTATTATCGTATAATTAGTAAATATTTGTTTTTTCAAAGGGGATTGGTTCATATTTGAACGTTTATAGACTGTTTTTTAATTATTATTAATTCAACCCATTTAAATTACTCAAAAAATAAATTTAAATTAATATGTAAGGCCCTAAATTATTTGATAATTTTTTTATTAAATTCCTAAACTATTATTTTTTCAATTGAATCATTGAATTTGTATTTATTTTTTTAATTGAATCATTTCATCTAATTATCTAATCAGGTGTGTGAATATACATCAAAGTTGTTTTAGGATGAAACTTTGAAGAAAATTTATAGTAATAAAATCTTCAATGGTTTAGATGAGTATAATTATGAATATATAATTACATTATTATTTTAGTTTAATATTTTATAATATTTGTATATATCAATAATGTTTATTATAAGTTTTTATGTTACCATAGATAATTTGTTCTTATTATTTATCATTATTAAAAATGTTATATTTGAGTGAAAATTTACACCATGTTTATAGAATTAAACGTGCATAGTATCATGGGTTCGAATTAATATTAGTATAAGTCTTCAAATAAATTAATCAAGAACCGCATTATTGAATGGGGTATTTCATATTGTTACTTGTTACAAATTTAAAATAATTTATTAAAATTACAGTTTTGTTATTGATGTAAAAAAATGTGTCGTTGATGTATTATTAATTTTTTAATATCATTAAATGTTAGAACATTTAACTCATTATATTTTATTAAGTCTATTAATATAGTTCAACGGAAATTAGCTTTATTTTTTATTAAATGCATTGATATAATAATATTTATTTTATCAGTATGAATGGAAGATAATTTCAAAAAAATTATAATAATTTATGTGTCTTATTTAACCAATTAAGTTATTGACATATAACCATCGATGATGATAACATTTTATTAGTTTTCTTTACTATTATAGTATTATTGTATTTCGATTAAATTTTAAATTTTAAATTAAATCCTTTGATATTACTACTTTCGGTGTATTCATGAATATTGACGACCGAATAGACAAATACCGTAAAGTTGCTCCCCGCGACTTATCTTAACGTAAGTCTTCGAGCTTGTGGCTCAATACCGCAACCTTTCCAGGTTTTTTATTCGTGTCATTTTCTTTTATTTTTTAATAGGCAAATGAAACTTATATATTAAGATAGCAGCAGAAGAAGTGCGAAGATATCAGGTACTTAGAATATCGCATATACATGCTCTGCAAATAGACAAATAACCCCAACAAAATATGATCCAAAAAAAATGTTCAAAAGCCTAGTATAAAATAAACAAACTCCTGTAGCTTACTATACCCAGGAACAATTGCATACATTAAGCTTCAGACTTTGCTACCCGACCCACTTCCATTTTAAATTTCCAAATTTATGGAACCAACCCCGAATTTGTGGATCATTTGGTTGAGTATATTATAAATTTTTATTTCTATAAGTTGATATTTTTTAAATTTTTGTCTTTACAAGTTTTTTATTTTTTAAATTTTGGTTCAAGTTGTTTTTTTAATTCTAGTCCTTTCAGATTTTAATTTTTTTATTTTTAATCATTGTAAGTTCACGCTCACAAGGATGAAAATTTTAAAAACATAAATTTAGAGGACCAAAATTTAAAAAAAAAACATAAACTTAAAAAGACTAAAAATAAACAAAATAATTTACAAAAATAAAAATTTAAAAATATAAACTTATAAAGACTTAAAAAAAACTTACCGTGATCAAAATCAAAAGAATATCAACTTAATAAAAAAAGAAACATATTTAAATCTAAATTTTTATGCTTCTTACAAATAAATAAATAAAAAATGATATGTCGTAAGAGAGATCACCGTAACCAAACATCGAAAGGAAGCAAATCGTCAAAAGCGTGGACCCAACACGACAGGCCTCGTCGATGTCATTAAGGTTTCCTGCCTCCATCAACGATTCTCACAACTTCAACTCCCACCGCATTGTTGGGATGGTATCATACTTTCTTTTCTTCTCACGTGAAAATAGGTTAAAATATGTAACTAATAATTCTATGTATCACTTGTGTTAAGTGAACAAAGGTTAAATTAAAACAGTTGAAAGAGAAGCCATTCTTAAGAAAGAATTGAAGTCAACAATTTTTTTTATAAAAAAAAAGTAAAAAAGAGATAGATGGAGGAAAAGTCAAGTCAATTACACACTTGGTAGTCATTTAATTCTTCAATGAAAATTTATGGCCGGAAATTTTTCACAGCTGGACCAAGCTGAAATATTAATAGCAGGTTCAAATCATTTAATTCTTCAATTTCCACAGTCAGACTAGTAATTTGTGGCTTATATTAGCATGAGTTATTCTCTTTAAACACTAGCTCTCAAATTGTAAGTATTAATTAAGATGTTTAGTTGAATGGATTAGACAGGATGTGAGAATTATTATAAACTGTCATTTTTTTATTATTCTTATGAATAAAAAAGTTTAAATATTAACACTAAAGTTGCATTGTCTCGGTAAAAAAAAAATAAGATTGTCTAATTTATTTCTAATAAAAATAAAGTTAAACAACCTCATCAAACTTTATTAGTATAATTCTCTTACATACTTTTAAGATGATTAATGGTAGGTATTAATTTATTAAGTGTGGTGGGGTTGATTAACCCATTTTTTACTTTTAGGATAAATAAACAGCCCCATTGCCAGTTTAATTGATGGTTAGCAATATATATATATATATATATATATATATATATATATATATATATATATATATATATATATATATATATATATAACAAAATGTTTAGATAATTTGGATTTTAGGAATTCATTAGAATTATGATAGACCTCAAGGCTCAAAGAACGTAAATGAAAGTACTTATCAATTATTCATCAATAAAATTATCACATCTACTACAAGAATCGAACTCAGATTCTTTTTGGGATATGAGTTTATTTTTTACCAACAAAATCAACCTTTATTGGTCAATTTGTATTATTAGTTTGAACTTATTTGTATTCCTTTTAATCATGAGATAATTTGGATTTTAGGAACTCACTAGAGTTAGGATAGACCTCAAGTCTTTAAAAATGCAAACGGAGGTATTTATTGATTACTCTTCGATAAAATTCTCACATCGACGGAAAGAGTCGAACTCACGTCCTTTATAGGATATGAGTTTATTTTTTACCAACAAAACCAACCTTTATTGATCAATTTGTATTATTAGTTTGGACTTATTTGTATTCCTTTTAATCACCGGTAGATCCAACAAAACTAACAAATTAAAACTTGTCAATAAAAAATAGTTTTAATTTATTGATATAAAGGATTCATGATTTTTACCTCTCATTTTTTACATTAAAATTTTAACATTTCTTGTTAATTTTTAAAGGATCTCCTTAACCAATGCTCTCTTAAGGAACTAAAAAGGAAAAACATTTACTCTAAAAGCCATAGGAGAGCGCAAAAATGATCATAGACAGTAATGTGAGTCCCAGGGTAAAGCAACTAAAGTCCTTGCTTTAGGCCTCCAAAAAAAATTAGGCCTAAAAAAATATATATTAATAATTATAAGACTCATATTTTCTTATAATACCTATAAAAAATAATACATAAAAAATATAGTTTTAATTTTCAGTAAGATCCATAATTTCATTATTTAGTTTCCACTTAAAATTAATTACTCATTGATTCTAATTAATTATTTTGTCTCTTGATTGACTAGGTCTCTCAATATGAAATATCAATTTTTATTAAAATTAATTTAAAATCGATCTCTTTTCTTATTTTCTCTAATTACCTAAATTAATCCAAAAAGTCGGTCTTTATTCTCTCCCAAATTAGTTGATATATCACTCTCATTCTCATTTATACTCTATGTAATTCTATGTTCGTGCAGATTATTTCTTTCTTTATTCTCATTTGATTAAGTACGCTTATTGATTTTTTTTCTCAATATTCCTTGTTTTGCTTTTGATTTGTGGCTTAACTTTGCTGCTCCTGTTATTCACACTTTAGGTATTACACATGTTATTTTAATAATTCTTTTATTCATTTGGCTAAATTATTTGAATCATTTATGCTCTTTTTTACCTTTTGAAATACGATTGTAATTTTTATAATTTTTTATAATTCATTTCTGGTATTATTTTTTATTAATTTCATGAAATTCTAAAATATTTTTGTTTTACATTTACTAGTTTTGGAGTTCAGGGAACATTGGGGTAAAATATCTCAACTCAAAGAAGTATATAAAGCAATCCATTTGTAAGTTGGCAATCAGGTTTTATTGTTCTAACATTTTTTCATCATCTTGATTTATAATTTTTATTTTTTTTATATTAGTTACTTTATTTCAAAATGTCAACTCAAAAATTTGAATTTTGTTATTCAAAACTTAAAAAAAAAAAAGAATTGATGCTTTAATTGAATCACAAAAAGGGGTTCATTGAATGATTTATCAAAACAGATAAAAATAAATTTAAAAATATAGGAAATTGCTGGTTGAATGAACAAGTTAACAATATAAAAATTGATGAAAATGAAAATAAAGAAAAAGTATTAGCTAATGAACAAGTTAACAATGTAGTAATTAATGAAAATGAAGATAGCGAATAAGTATTATTAGTTAACGAACAAGATTATATTGATTTCCAAACTCAAAATAAAAGGAAGAAGAAATTAATAAATTAAAAGAAACAACTATTAAAAATATATATGATCCAAGTCAATGGATAAATATTAGTAAAAGTTTGAGAGATATATTAGTAGAAAAAGGTCCTATTAAAATTACTAATATAGATTTTCCTAAGGATGAATTCTCAAGGTACCTTTTTCATCATTTTACATTCATAAGTTATCTAATGATGAACAAGATGAAAAAAAATGGTTAATTTATTCTCAAGATTTGGATAAAGTCTTTTGTTAAAATTGAGTAAAATTAATGATGATCTTAAAATAAAAAATGAAGCTGATAATAAAAAGTTACAATCAAAAGATATGGGTATAGATATTGCTATAGAACAATTGAAAGATCTTATTTCTTTTTTTGAAACATATAGAGAAGATGGATTTGAAAATGTTATAATTTTTCCCAAAGACATTGCTACTGAAATGGATATAGAACCTAAGTTTCATGAAAAACGTGTTATTTGTAAAAAAAAAAAAAAACAATTTGATGAGAATATTGATAATGAAGTTGTAAAATTGCCTAAAGAATCATTTAAAATTGATTACTTCTTGTATATAATAGATCAAACAATTACCACATTAGAAAATAGATTTGAACAATTTAAAATATATGAAGATATTTTGATTTTTTATTTAGCATTAAGAAATCGAAGTTTTTCGATAGTAATAATTTAAAAGAATATTGTTTTAACCTTAAACGTTCATTAAAACATAATAATTACTCGAATATTGATGAATTATATTTATTTATAGAACTAAAAATTGTAAGAAAGATTATGCAAGTAGAAAATGATATACCGATTGACATACTTAATTATATAAAAAGAATTGATTCTTTTCGAAATGCTTTTATTGTTTATAGAATAATGTTAACAATTATTGTATTGCTTTGGTGAAAAAAAATTTCAAAATTAAAATTAATTAAATCTTATTTAAGATCAATAATGTCTCAAGAGAGATTGAATGAATTAGTTTTTATATCGATTGAAAAAAAATATTAAAGAAAATCAATTATAATAAATTAATAAAAAAATTTGCATCCTTAAAAACTGGAAAAATAAATTTTCAATAAAAATATACATATTTTAAAAAATATTAATTTTTTTTTCAAAAAACAATATTAGACTAAAAAATACCTTATTTTAAAATTCGTTTTAGACCTCTATATATGTTAGGCCAACTCTGATAGATAGTGTAATTTTTCGCATCCTAACAAAAGTATTTCTACTTTAAAGTCCTTAACCAGTGTTTTAAAACCATTGGTTAATATTTATAATTTTTAAAATATACTATTTTTTTATTGCTCCTCACTAATTGTTGTGATTGGACAATTATGTAAATACTGTATCCATTCCAGGACTATTTGCCATATTGAACGTTGAGTTAGGAAAGTTATGACCAGAAATCACGACTTTAATTATGGCAAGTCGTTCTATAAAAAATAGCGTACAATAAATTTATCTCAACTCATTTACCAAAATGAGACATAGTAAAATTAATATTAAAAAACTATTACAAAGTCGATCGTCATTATGGTTCATATTACTATTGTAAGTTACATCATTTATAAAAACAAGTACTATCTCATTCTCATATTTTTTTTATATTTTAGATTATTGTATGTGTATTAAGAAATATTTAATGAAATTAAAAATTATTATATTTAAATTAAAATGTTCTTATTTAATATTTTAATATTTGATATTTGCATCATTAATAATGAATATTAAATAAGGATATATATTTAAAAAATACATTAATTAGACATTAAAATCTTAAAACATCAATTATTTTTTATAAACATAAAAACTAAAACATTAAAAAATATGGGAATCAAGTAATGTAAAATCACATTGAATTGATGATATTACAATATAATTGTAAGAATATCGTTAAAAATTAAAGCCGCCATTAGTCCATGAAAGACTTGTGTTGTCTTTCACCAGCAGGTTTCACTTGTCTTGTCTTCAACCATAAATTTGTAAGCAGCAGCAACAACAAATAGATATCAGACAAGGGAAACGGTGACAAATATTAACAAATAGTGATTCCATGTATCTGCTCTCGTCTATTCAACGGTAAGATTAGGGGGTGCATTAAAATACGAAAAAAACTTCCCTGTAAGCAAAAAGGACATTTATACTTATTAAAATAGGGAGCAAAGTTATTTAAGTACTACATTGTACAATAGATGCATGTTCGTTTCACTATATTTAAACCCTCCCGTGTGCATTCCCTTTATCATATTTAGTTGTAATTATATGCTAGATTCATGGATGCTTTTGCATCATCCCTGATGCATTTATATGTAAAACGACACAATTGGACATAATATAAAATGTTCAGTTACTAGGAATTAACGGAAAGCGGTGCTCCACAGTGGAACAACGGCAAAGTTGCTATTTTATTTTAAAATAAATTTAATAGGATTACTTGTTTTCTCCCTACAAGAATTTTTCTTTAAAAATATTGATTGAAGTCAGTAGGACACTAACTATGTGTGTTTAGAACAATAGCTTTAATTAAGTAAATGTGAGATTAAAGTAAGCATTTTGTTTTGTAGAATAAACATTAGTGTGTGCTTAATTCTGCTCAATATAGAAAACTAAATTCACCTCCAATCAACAATTTACGCAGAAACTTATATTTGTTGCTTCAAGTTTTCACATAATTGATGTGTGTATGGTCTCTACCGATGCGGAAACAAACAGACAATCAAAATTGATTTCACCAAGCGACCAAGTAAAAGTGAACAATGCAAATCTTCTAAAGAGCATGGGCAATTGAACCACTTTTTGAATGATATTTTGTGTTATTTATATTTTTTTAAAATTACATTTATACACTAGTTTTGTATCGTATAAGTATAGCTCTTTAATGGAGTAAAAAAATTAGAAATGACATGATTTTATAAAGATCTAAGGATTCTAAACTTAATAATGGTCGTAATATATTATTACACTTGTTGCACAACCATGATAAGACTATCCTCTATAATAGTGTCAACCATCCAACAACAATCATGGTAAACCATGAGGGTTATATATGGTCATTCTACAATGTCCCAAAACTTCAATGTCATTCTTTTCCGTCCACGTCCATGGTTGGTGAATTTTACCTCGGTGGTAGTGCATCTTTTCGGACTGATATTTTTTAGGAAGCTATAAATAGGGTTTGAATTTTGTAAAAGATAATCTTTTGATCACATTTATCCTTTACGAATTTTGAGAGAACCTTGAGGATATTTAAGAGTTTTGAAGAATGAGAAACACCGTGAGGATAGATCATGATCATCATTCCTACTTTATTAGTATGTTTATGTTTATTTAATATAGAATTCCTAAGTAGGTTTTGACCATGAGCGACTAATTCTCTTAGTCTGAATTTATGATGGGACTGTCCAATTGTATCCATTTCTCTGTTAATAGAATTCTTCAATGTTTATCTTAATTAATATTCTACTATTTTTCTTATTGTTTATTTTGGAATTGCTCAATCATATGCTTAATTGAATATATTGTGGTAATCATTTTGCGAATGCTGGGTAGACTTAGGTAGAAAGTTTTTTATACCAAATTGCATGATAAATCTTTTGGATAATATCCGATAGATTAATTAATCTTTAATTAATCATCCCTATAATAGTTTATATCCTTTGACTTAAATTGATATATTCATTATCATTGAAATATGGATTTAAAGCAAAGAGCATCTTCTGACCCTAATCATAAATTTTAGTTGATTTTGGGAATCGGTAATTAGCTGTGATAGAAATTTCATAGGAACTTGGATTAAGAAAAAATTGGTACCGATGAATCATAATCCTTAATCACTTTTAATATCATTCAAATCTCTCTTGTGTATTTTTTTTTAAACCAAAACCATGAAAATATTTCAATTCTTCTTTTGATTAATATAATTATATAGTTTAATAATTTTAACTAATTGAGAACACAATTAGTCCTTAAAATTTGATATCTGAACTTTTAATCCATTATTATTACTGTGTATGATACATTTATCCTTCTGTGAGTATTATTTTTACACATCACCAATGTAAAAAAAAATGAAGTAAACAATAATATCTATAGTGATAGAAAATAAATGAATTTACATGTGGAGACATTAAATCAAGATGAGAAATTGAGGAAACATAGAGAATGTATGGATTTTTTATTTGTGCATTAATGTTTTTTGTTGTAAGTATGAATGAGCTAATGACAATTGTAAACATGAAGTTTCTTAAGCAATGATACATTTTTTTCAGGCAAGATGAAATTAAAAAGGAGACCAACGTGTCTCAACACTTCTTTTTTGTCGGCAAAAAAGGTGCAAATTAAATAAGGTACCAGAAGTACCAATGTATCAAATCATATCACAACTGAAGCCAGAACTCGCATCTAGTTACCAAGCATTAACACCAATAAGGAGTAACTACAAGATAACCAAAAGATACCCGTGGCCAAAAGCAAAAGCCACCCCACTCCAGCAAATGACATATACTCGAGCCTGTTTCTCCTAAATGGGATAATATACAAATGATGAGATCGAGTAGGCCAAAACCAACTGGCTAGGATACAAATAAAATACCAACAAGCACCATAGAATTTGACAAAATCAATAACCCCAACACAGAACCACGTGCACACTTCATCATTGTATCTATCCACCTCGAATGCAAGCAGACGGGTTGTAGGTCCATTGAACAAAAGAGAAATCAAAACCTGACAGCTTGCCATTAAGCCAACTCCATGAGAACAATTTAACCTCCTCCAACAATGATTTTGAGTTTACGACAGTGTGATTGAACATACTGTTGTTTCTCTGCTTCCATATGCAATATATCACTGCACACCAAATTACTTGCCAAAAGAGTCCTTCTATATTTCCATGTAGTACAACCGCAAGAGTAGGTGAAGTCCAAGAATAACAATGTAACCAAACCTGCCTAGCCACTTCGCATGAGGTAAAAAGATGATCCGCAGATTCATTGCAAGAATGGCATAAGCTACAGAGAAAGTCTGAATTTTCCTCTAAGACACTGCGGCTCCTCAAGTTGTCTTTTGTTGGCGGTCAGTTCCTCAAAGCTCTCCAAATTACAAAAGCAATTTTATTTGGAATCTTGATTTGCCACAACCGAGAAAAAACGTCCCTTGAGACTTCTTCACCTTCAATTTGAACTAACATCTTATATGTATAATTTGTTGTGTAGAGACCGGTGTTGCACCCTTAATTTCCAAACCCAAGAATCCCTTCCCTCCCTGCTAATCTGAACATTGTTTAAAGAAGCAAGTTTTGAATAAGATCATTTCCCATTCAAAAGTACCTCTTCTCCCCTTTAAATCTCAACACCACCTATTCTCCCTCCAATACCCCATACCACCAACAACTTCCTCCTTTTGTTCTGAGATTAAAAACAATCTAGGATACAAAGAGGCCAAACTATTGTCATTCACTCACTCATCTTTCCAAAATTTACATTTATCCCCCACTCCAACCTTCCACTCAAAACCCTCATCAAAACATTTCTTCTCACTCCTTCCCCTACAAACCTTCTTTATGTCCCTCCACCACAAAGACTCCCAAGAACACTCTCCTCCCCTCTCAAGACCTTGCCGACCCTCATATTTTGAAATTGATACTTCTTTCCACAAACCACCCCTTTGATGGAAGAGATTCCATCTCCATTTCCCCAAGAAAACATCATTAAAAGAGATCAAATTTTTCACTTCTAATCCTCCCTCGTCATTACCCTTACAAATATCACTCCAACTCACCTAAGTTATTTTACTATTCTCATATAAAAAATCTCCTTTGGATCCCAACAAGTTTCTTCCATACTTCCTTAAGCATTTTAAAAAAATAAAGATAAGTAGAAAATAAGAAGGAATGACAAAACAGAATTGATTAGACAAACTCTCCCCCAAATGAAATGTGCTTGTGTTTCCAAAGAGATAATTTCTTAGAGAATTTTTGAATTATGGGTCGCCATGTCTCTGTCCTCCTATGATTTGCCCCAATAGATAGCCCAAGATAATAAAAGACAAAGAAAAGACCCTACAATTCAACATACAAGCAAATATCTCAATTACCCTCCTCTGCACCCCCAATGGCCCCAAAACTATTTTTTTGAAAGTTAACTCTCAACCCGGACATCAACTCAAACATTCTCAAAATGATTTTGATAGTAAAAGCATTCCTCTCATTAGCTTCCCCAAAGAACAAAGTCTTAACACGTAATTAGGTAGAAAGATCGATGGAAAGATATTTGATCGATGGTTTACAGACCAGCTTAAGGCCCAAGCAATCCTAGCAAAGGCTTTAGGCCCCAAAAAAAAAAGTCTCAAATTTTTTTTAGTACTAATATACCTCAAAAAATATTATTGTAAAATTATATTTAAAAATAAATTTTAATTAAAATATTATAAGTAACTGTTAATCTTTTTATTGGTATCGTAAGTAACAATTAATAAACAATATCATAGTTTTATTTTTAAAAAAAATTTAATAATTAATAATTAAAGAAATGTAAAAAAAATTCTTTTATTTTTATTCTCTTTATTCTCTTCCTATCTAATTTTAATTGTGTCTTATTTTTTATTATCTCTCATATTTTTTTGTTTTCTCAGTCTTTTTTTCTTTTATAAGTAAATAAAAGATATTATTCTTAAATTTGTTTTAAATCTTTCATATGCTTGAGCCGCTTTTTAAAAAAAAAACACACAAAAGAATGTGCAATACATTGCTAGATATATGGCTTTGTTTTAATCAGACGTCAATCATCTGCTTTCTCTCTTCTTTTTTTCTTGAGGAAAAGTAGGCATTACAAAGGTCTCATATACTGCTTGCCTTTCCACCTCTCTCTGCATTGCATTCATCCCTATTTATAGATTCAGTCTTTCTATATCTCATTTTCTATTTTAGTTCTTATAAAAAAAAATTGAAATGTTTCTTATTATATATTTTTCCATTTTGGTCCCTAACATTAGTACACTACTGGTAAGCGTTGAGGTGGCATTCCAAGAGTCACATTAGCATTTAACGAAAGCAAATTAACATCAAGGGCAAAAGGAAAAAACATCATATAACGAAGACGATTTCCAAAAAAAAAAGTTATAAGGACGAAATCTTAAAACGACTATATTATAAAAGGATTAAAAACATATCTAAATCAAAAACGAAAAACCAAAATTTCAAATCAAATACTAGTTGTGACATCAATTTGGCTTGGTTTTTATATTTTAAAGGTTAAAGTTTTTTTTTTACAGAATATTTTAAAAGTTAAAGTTAAAATTGAAAATTATACCTTAAAAATAGAATTAAATATATCGCTATTAAAAAAATGATTTTAATAACACCTTAATAATAATGGTTTTTCGGTAACCTACCAATATAAAAGGGTGAGGAGGCAAATAAAATAAAGTAAATAAGAGCTATAAAAGAAAGGGCCTGAAAAAACAGCTATAAAAAAAGTGTTACTAAAGTATGGTCATTTTTTTTGTGAGAAGTATAACGTACCATTTAATAGTAGTTCCTTGTCAGCTACTACTAAAAGTATATGGAAATCCTTTAATAGTGATTATATGATTTATATTAAGAATTGCTATTATAAAAAGGTTTGGCCTTATTTAACAGTGATTCTATCTTATTATCTTAATATACTATTGCAGATTAATTTCAATAAATAAAATAAAATCCTTCTCCCATAACAAAATACATCAATTTGTTCATCCAATTCAAGTTCAATCTTCCATCACTACGTCAAATAATCATAATCGTGACATTATATACTATATGCCTTTGCTCATAATTCTCTCATTTTATTTTCTTCAAAATTCCAACCCTTAGATGTAAAGTCTCCACCTCCGTGCCTAAACTACCTTGCACCACCCTCTATTAATTTTCATCACTTTAAGTCACATATAGACTAAAGAATGCAACAACACTAAAATTTCACCCTCACCCAATAGCATATATATATATATATTGCACTATATATTACTACATCACTTTGTCTTTTTTTGAGTTGTTTTTTATCGATAAATATTAATAGTTAATTTATTAGTTTTTAAATTCAAATCCACATTATCTTTTTCTTTTCTTTCTTTTTAACCATCCAAGTCAACATTATAAGTCACAAAAAAATTCTCAGTTGTGATCGCGGTCATCATCATGACTTTGTTCTTGGTCCAATAGTGGTTCTCAATCCATTCATTAATTACCTCAGGAAGCACGAGGATTCAGTCCACTAATTAGTTCATAACAAGTGGTAGAATTTTTATGATAATTAAATTGTGGAAGTTGCACTGGATTGCAGCATAGAAGGCTACGAAACATTTCTTCTTATACCACAGCCCTATCTCTACCAACATTTCACATATGATTGGGAGAGTATAATTGGATTCTTTTGTTTTGTTTTATTGAGTAAGAGCGATGCTATTTAGTGCGAAAACTGATAGCACAAATTAAAACACACGAATTTCAAATAGGACCAATGATCTTTTTGCAGATAAATATTAATTAAAATATCAAACAAATATATAAATTGATTTGGATGGACAACGCATTACTTCTAAAATATGAGAAACCGTTCGTACCAGATAGTATATTCCTTCCAATAATATTTGACAAAAGGTTGGACATATATAAGACTAAAACACATACTTTAAAAGGGTAGAGAAAAATCACATTGCATATTTTTTTATAAAAAAAATGAAAGTGATGGATTGGAGTCTGCTTAAGAAAAAACAATATAAACTAAATAAAAACCTCCAAAGCACAAGATGAAGTGAAAAGGGGTCACTTTTATTTTCTGAATTTTTTTTTCTCTACCTGGAATATTAATTTAACCAAAAATATTCCCTGACAACAGGAATAAATTAACCAACCAAGGAAATAGCCTTAAGTATGGATTCGATTATAACCACACACGTGCGCACACATATATATATCCTGAAAATCCATGCCTCCCTATGGCACTACTGAAAGAAATCAATTTCCAGCTTATCTACCATGTACATTGCTTTTTGTCTAGCCATCTCATATCCATCTATCTCCCTTCGATCTGTATAAATTGAAGGAAGCAAGAGATAAAAAGAAAAGAAAAAAGAATGAAAAAAAAAATTATAGATATGATCGATGTTAAGAAAAATAAAAGAGATAAAAAAATGAAATTGAAATAAGATGAAAAATAAAGTAAATATATGATAATCTCTATTATTTACACGCGCATCGGTCCATAAGCTACAATAACATAATCTGAATTTAAACTACCTTTAATTAGTAGTTGGAACATACTATCTAGGGGTAAGATCTAAGGTGGGTGAAATCATGGAATGAAAGATGGCTTTAAATACACCTTAGCAATTAATTTGGCCTCTAGCCCACAAACTCGAAGCCAGAAAACAATCCTCGTAGCTGAATACTGACCAGTGACCACCACATTATCATCGTCGAGCAAGCTAGAGTCATAGCCAGGAACCCTAATTAAGGGGCTACAATGTTGGATTGCTTCAGTAGCTCAAAGCATATATGTAAGGTTTTGATTTAAATAACCTATTAATTAAACCATAACTCAATTCCAAAAAAAGTTATATTCTATATACGCCCTAAATATACTAACTAATAATCCCAAGTTTGGTTGGATTATAATGCTAAGAATGATGCATTGCTCAAGAGTAATGAAATTTTGGACCAAATTCCCGCTAATTAGCCTTCATTCAATTGAAAAAGAAAAAAATTAAGAGGCTGATAATCATAGTTATTTATACATACCCTCCTATCGGTACCGCGGCAAATAGGTGTAGTGCATCAGAAATCAGTAACGTATATATCATACTACTAGGATAGGCCAGTACTTTCCACAACATTAAAGATACTCTTTATTTGTGTGACCTAAATTCTACAATTATGATAATAACCAATCTGCAGGTTTGAAATAGCTTTAACTTTGAGAAACATTAACAAAAACAAAAGATAGAAACCACACGGATCGTTTGAATTTGTTGCGTGTGAATTTAATACACATAATTCAAGCAGGACCACTCTCTCCAGCAGCTAGCTAGTAGTTAATTTGATCGGTTGCCTGAACGATCAGGCGCCTGCTGAAGGAGTTCTTCCAAAAACTTATTGTCCAAGCATTCCAATTCAAAAGTGTCATCATCATTTCCTTGTTGTTGTTGTTGAGGGTAGTAAGGGGAAGAAGAAGAAGAGGACAAAGGAAGAGGCAATGAAGTGGAAGAATTTTGATCAGGAGTCACGTGACCATACTCATTTGGGAAATTGAGTATGGCCTTGTGACCCCTAAAATGAAAAGCAGCAGTATCATAAGCACGTGCTGCTTGTTCAGCAGTGTCAAAGGTTCCAAGCCATATTCGAGTGCCTTTTATCGTGGGGTCACGAATCTCTGCTGCAAACTTCCCCCATGGCCTCCTACGAATACCTCTGTACCGAACCTCTGCGTTTGAAGGGTTTCCATTCACAACTCCTCTCCCTCCCTCCATTCAAATTAGTTAATTTAGAGTGTTAGAAACAAAAACAAACTCAATTAGTTCAAACCTGTTTTGCTTCTTGCTCTAGAGTACTACGCACTAAAGGTAGCTTAATTGAGATTGTAAAGTGGTAACTGGTTTAGGCTTAAGATCGAGATAAGTAGTATTTATATGCATGATCGAGTCCGTTCTAAAGCTTGACCATGCATGTGGTCCTAAGAGACGGTTTGAATTTCCACCTCTTTTAAATTCTGAAATTAATTAAATGATAAGTAAAGTTTGGCACTAGATGAATATATATTATAAAACAATATTTATAACTAAGTTTTAAGACTATTTTTAAGTTTAGTAAAAAAAAAATAATAGTATGTGTTGTAGTCAAAACAAATACTGCAACATTAAGTTATTAAAATTGTGTATGGGGTTGAGTTGTGATTGACTTGACTAAGAATGCCACCCAATAAACAAATAAGAAAGATAGATTCATGCATGACGAAAGCGCGATGCACGTACATGAGGCCCTCGAAATTAATTGTCCTGTTATGCCACCACACATCACGATGATGTGACTGGATCATGATTCATGGCTGAAATTTATGGCCCAATACTGGGTCTTCGGCCCACGCCGTAATCCAACTGCATACCCATATCTGACAAGATGCACCTGGCTCAATGGGACTCTTGCTATTTACACCCCTGTCACTAAGTACACCCCATACCCTCTCAATTACTCATTATATCCCTTTTCTTAAAGAAGTACACCCCTTTCGCTTTTCAAAAATGTATTTCTAGAATTACATATACCTATTCCAGAAATGTATCTTCAGAACTATGATTCATAGTTCTAGAGATGTACTTTTGGAATATGTATATATTTTTCAATAAGATGTCACTTAAGGATTAAGATGGTTGACGAGAAATATAAAAAATGATAAGCATTAATCTCATATCTATGTTTGTTAATTTTATTTTCATCTTATCATTAGTGTTCCTTAAATCCTATCTAAAATATTATTTTCATCTTATCTTTATCATTCTTTAAACCCTAAATTTCAAAATATCTTCACCATATATTCATTATATAATATTTAATTTTCATCATTGTTATACAATATTTGTGTTTTCCTTCATGTGACAATGCATTTCAAGATATGTTCATCACTAACTTCATGTGGCATTAAATCGTTGATGCAGACTTGGATTAGAAAATGAATGAACACACTTAAAGAAAAGAAACCGTTGTCAAAAGCTTTATTTTGTAATTAAGGTGTATAATATATGAAGTTAGTGATGAATGTACCTTAAAACATAATGTCACGTGAAGGAAACCACAAAATATTATATAATAATGATGATGAAAATTCAATATTATATAACAAATATATGGTGAAGATATTTTAAAATTAGGGTTTAAAGAATAATAAAGATAAGATAAAAATAAGATTTTAGATAGGATTTAAAAAGCATTAATGATAGGATGAAAATAAGACTAACAAACATTGGTATAAGATAAATATTTTTTTTATTTCTCGCCAACTATCTTAATTCTTTAGTGATATTTTATTAAAAAATATATACCTATCTTAATTCTTTAGTGATATTTTATTAAAAAAATATATACCTATTTTAGAAGTATATCTCCAGAACTATGGGTAATCGTGAGATAAAAAGGAGTGTACATCTTAAAATATATATATAAAATGGGTAATTGAGAGGTAAAAAGGAGGATAGATTTGTCTTTCAAAATATGAAGCCGGATAAATTTATTTATGAAAGATAAAAAAATTAAATTTAATTCTTAAATATATAAAAAAAATATGACAAATTAATCTGAGAAATAATTTAATAATAAATTAATCACTAAAATTTGTAATTTAATATCAAATTGATCATCAAAAAGTATAACTTGTTATTAAATTAACCATTGAACATTATAACTTAATAATAAAATGATTTAACAAATTTAACAATTGGATTAATTTATTACACTTTTTCATATTTAAAAATTAAATTTATATTTTTCATCATTTAAAAATTAATTTATCATTACATCACACTTTCATGAACAAATTTAAGTATTTATCTATTTTCATAAAATAAAGTGAAGGTGACTAGAATTGTTACAAACAATATTGAACTCTGGGCATGACACCATAATGATATTGAGCGAGATATGCATTAGACTCCTTGGCAACTTATGCTTTATAATAACAATGTTTAATATCGAATTAAACCATTGTAAACTGAATATCGATCAAACTAAAACCCCCCAAAAAAAACTACATTTTTTTTGTGATTTGGTTCAATTTTCAGTTTTTGGTATGAAAATCAAAACAAACTAATTGAAGCACATGCTTATATTGATTTTACTTCATGGACGTTTAATATTATTATGTAGTCTTGTTTTAAACTTTTAAAAGTTATATTGAACCACATGCTTATATTGATTTTACTTCATGGATTTTTTACCATATCATTGTTGCTTATAGTGTTAACTAATACTCTCTTCAATTTTAAATATAAGCAAAACAAAAAAATATATGACATCTTAGTTTTAAATATAAATAAATTTAACTAATTTTAATTATTTTTTATCTCTAAAATGTTTTTTGTTTAATTGATGTTTTATTTTTAATAAATTTTTTCTATTCTTGATATCAAATTTCAAAGAAGTGTTATATATGAAAAATACTTATTTTTTAAATTAGAATAGTACATTTAAATATTACTAGTATTATCTAACTTTCTTAATCAACGTAAAATAATTTATTTATTTATTTTTTATATTTGATACGCAATAGTACTAATTAAGGTAATTATTTCTAAAATTTCCGCAAAAAAAACTAACACAATATGTAATTATTTTTAAAATAACTTAAAGTATACTTACTTATAATGAAACTAAAATATCTCACCTTTTCATTTTATCCCTGGTTCTATTCTATATTTGCAAAAGAAAAGAAAGAAAAAAGAAAAGATGAATATGATAGAAAAAACAAACATTTATATAGTTTCTGTAACAGTAATAGTAAGTTTTCTTTTTTTTTATTAAAATGATTTTTTATTTTTATAAATTTTATTCTTCTAAAATTATCTATTAGGTTAATAACTACTCTAAAGTAACATGTAACACTATATATTTAGATGCATGCTATTAAAATATTTTCTTTCAATTTTTTAAAAATTTATAAGAATCAAAATTAAAAAAAATATTAGAATTATATGTAAAATTGATCAAATTTGCAAACATATATAAAACAAAAACAAAAACAATGTCTTTTATATATGTAGTGTGTACATCATTCAAGTTTTCCAAATTCGCGGGTACAGTAACTACACCTGTCGGCTCATCAGTGGCATCATCAATCATCGTCAGTCACGCTCAGCTTTCGGCTTAACCCACTTGCCATTATCATGGCCTCCACTAATTTATCATTTACTAGAAAATACTAATAATCTTCATACATTCTTCAGGTAACAACACAATGTCATTCAAGCTAAATTAATTTGTAAAAAAAGAATGACCTAATTAATTTTGTCTCCTCATTCAAGGTTACAAACTGGGTGACTACTAGTATTCATCTATGTCTATTTTAAATTTTAAATAAAATTTAAACAATAACTGAAACTAAAATGCAGTAAGAATAAACTGAAACTACAAAAATTACCATATATAATTTTAAAAACACGTGTTAAAATAAAAATATTCCAAATTATAAATGATATATAAAATTAATTTAAAAAATCTTTTAAAAATACAAACAACACAGTTAAGTCATTTTTTAAAATATATTTTATATTTTAATAATTTTTACTATTTATTAACATTATTTTAAACGCTCAAAAATTTTGTTTTGTCAAAATTATAGAAATTTAATTTTTAAATGAATTTGGTTAAATCAAAGTGCTCAAAATGCAATTTTCCATTCAAGGATTAAAAATTATTCATGTGTTTTTCATTAGTACCTAATTATACAAAACATAATTTTCATCGTTTGAATTCCAGGCTATTCCAATTTCCATAAAAGATACTTTCTCTTGCAGAAGCTTCCAAAACTGAGATATTCACATGTGCCATCAGCCCATCAACTATTTAGCATTTTCCTTAGGACATATTTACTCTTTACTTTTCTCAGACTGCATGTAAGTGTTTTTTATGGGTTTATTGTTAGTTTATTTGGATGTATTTTTATCGCAATAAACATGTATGAAGTAATGCATCTAGTCCTGTTTTAAAACAGATAGCTATATTAGAATAATTTTATAAACTCATAAATTATTTTAACCTTATTTTTGCTAGCTGGATATCAAATTATGAAAATAAGTTGTTAAAACTAAAATAAGAGAAAAAATAACCATATATCCTTTAACATACTCTTTATTATTGACTAAATTTTATTAAAAATCATAATTTTTTGTAAATCTAACTTCTTATTTGATTACTCTTTTCTTAATTTTATATTTTTTAATAAATATTAATCAATAATAGAGTACTATGTGTTAGGAAATATGGTGCTAACACTCTTCCTAAAATAATTGAAGCAGTGGCTATTCTATTTATCAATTAATTTTTATAATAAAAGTTCAGAGGAACAATGGGTTCATTTGTTTTCATTTTTTATAATGATAGCAACGAGGATTAAACTTAAGTTCTTAGTATGTATCTAATTTCCATTATTAGGTCGACTCTAGTGAGTTAAATTGGTTAATTTCAATGTCAGTATTAATGATATTTCAAAGCCTCAGACTGTTTTTGAAAGATAAAAAGGTGTACTAAATCTAATTTTTGTCGATGTTGTTCAATTCTAATTTGAACAAGGTAAAATTTGTTAATTTTATTAAAACTAAGTGTGTTTAGTTAAGTATTTATAAATTTAAATTTAGATTAACTTGATTTTATAAATTTAATTTTGACTTAAGATAAATTGAAAATTTGTACATTTAAACATACTCTCTATATATGTCTATCCAGATACATGCTTGTCGGTTATTATTATTTAGGAGTGTAAGCAAGTTGAGCTAACCCAAACACTTAAAATTTAAGTTTGGCTGGTAATAAAAATAAATGTTCAAACTTGAATTATTTAAACGATTTTAACTGAAAATTGGAGGTTGGCTTGTTTGAAATTAAAATAAAACACTGATTTGTTTAGTTTATTTAATAACTTAAGTATTTTTGTTTTTATAAAAATGCTTTTTAAATATTATCAACATATTTTTTAATAAACTTGTTAATACTAGATTATAACCTACATGTAGAAATAGGTGCTTAGTGTGCATTATGTAAAATCCAACATTTTAGATCGATATATCATTATACATAATACAGTAAATATAAAAAATCATAATTTCTTAACAACTATAAAAAAAAAACTTTAAAAATTTTAATATTCACAACAAAGTTCTACGTATGTCCATAATGAATATTTTTTTTTTTATAATGGTAACAGTGAAGATAACACCTAAAAACTTTATACAAATTATCCCAACCTCCCACCACTCTATGAGATTTTATAATTAATGAATATATAAATCAGAATAATTAGTAAAATCCTCATCATTAATTTAAATAAACAAGTTGTTCACAAGTAGTTAATGTGAAGCTTATAAAGCTTGATCTAAACTCTTTTGAATAATCAGGCTCACTATCAAGGTTGAATTTCATTATATATTTAACCTAGCGCATACCATTTAAGGATTAATTATAATGATTCAAAATATGTATTTTTTTTTAATAGGTAACAGGTATCTTGTGAAGGTAATTTAATTTGGATCTGATAAAATTATTATAAGTGATAAATTTTTTTTTCAAATATTTAAAGTAATTATTTATCTAGAACTCAAACTTAATATTACTGATTAAACTGAAATAATCTTGCTCTAGTTTATAATTTATAAATGACTGAAACTTTAAGAAATTAATAATAACTTTTTAAATTTTTGCAACTTTTTTTAAATATATTCTAAATATCTTTGTAATAATTTATTAATGATAGAAGCAGAAAATGTTGATGATAGATACATAAAATAATGTTTTTTTTCCTACAATGCATAGTTTAATATACATTTTATAACTAAATATTTTTTCCTACATATATAAGTATCCTTTATCAAAGCATTTTTATTTGAGCAAATAAGACTATTATAGAATGCAAAGATATCTTTAGGTATTTATCGTAACTATATACCTATACAGCTATACTTAAATTTGAAATTACTTTAGAACAATCCGTACCAAGTATTAATCTACAGACGTTAGTAGTTTTATCCAATTTTAAAATAAGCGAACCTATTCAGTGTCATTCAAACACAATATTCTTATGTATTCTCAAACTATGGTATTCAACAATGGCTTCTGGGTTCTTCCTCTTGACTTTTAATTTTGAAAAGAAGTCCAGGCGATCTCATAGACCAACAAATACAAATGACGAAGATGTTAAATCAGTGCTGATCATGAAAAGAAAGTGGAGTAATAAATAAGCATTTTTAATATGTAAATTATATTATAATTAAAACTTAGAATAAATAAATATTTTTAAATATATAAATTATCACTACAAGATAACAATATTTAGCTACAAGAAACTAGTATTTGCTAGTAGTGTCGATTTACCGTGGGGTTGATCGATGCTATTTTTCCACTTTAGTGTTAGCCACATGATACTGAAGCAATTAGCCTCGGTCACTTGACATTACATTGACGCTAAAGTGATTTCCGTAAATATTTTTATTTTTTTTAAGATAATTAATATTTTATGATTTTTAATGTTAGCATTTTTGTTGTATTGTATATTTTGTATTTGTGATGAAAATGATTCAAATTATGATATAAGGTTACTTTTATCTATTAACACTTTCTTCTTTTTTTCAAAAAAAAATATGAACTTGCAAATCAAACCTATGAATCATTTATTTTCTATGTAATCTACTTTAAACTATTATTTTAATAAAAATGTATATTCAAATTTAAAAGTTTTATGTTAATTAAATTTCAAATGCGAGTTTGGAAGTTACTTATTTGTTTTATATTAAAAATAAAAAATAAAGCATTATTCTTTTGCAAATTATAATTGCGCTGATAATTTTTTTATTAATAAAAATATGAAATAACAGTGTAAAATAGTTTTGCATTGACATCCAATCATAAATTACCATTTTATGATTAGTTTATTGAATTTTACAAAATTATCTTAAAATTTATATTAATAATAATTTGTGATTAATTGATAATATAAAATTATTTTAATATAAAATTATTTTATACGCATCATCATTATTTTTTTTAGAATTTGATTATTTTTCTTGGATTTTGATAATTAAACACTTCATGTTCACAATTTTTTAAAATCATTTATGCATTTTTCTCAGTAATGCATTTTCACTGAAAGCGTATAATAAAGTAGTTATGTAATAATAGTTCAAAACATATTAAATAAATTATAAACTTTAAACCATAAAAAATAATTTAATGAGACAACAAACGAAAAAAATATTTAAATATTAAAGATAATAATAAGTTAACCATATTAATGTTAAGCTATAAGTTATAATGTTTTTTCTGAAAAAAAAAAGTCTTAAAAAGTATTATAAGTTACGGATATAATTACATTTGCTAAACACATTTATTTTAATAAAATAAACTTATAAACTCATTAAATAAACTAAAAGTCAGTTAAAATAACTTGCCAAATAAATTCAAAATCCCTTTAAACGTATGATTTCTCCGATAGCATATTCATTAATTGTTGAGTAATACAATACTAGATACTGAATTTATTTTTGGTGGATAAATACGTTGCTACTTGCTATTTTTCTAGAAGGTAGAACAAACAAAATTCAACCATGGTTTAATTTACAGAACAAGATCGAATACAGTGAAAGTTACATAGTCTTGAATTATTTATTTGCAAAGGAGAAGACACGCTGGCGGCTGATGTAACACTAGTACATATTCTACAACCTTAGAAACTTAGGGGCTAGAAGTTGGACAAAGATAGGTTATTGGAATGGAAAAATACAATGTATTCAACCTCTTTTTCACTCCTGCCCGGTGGCCTAGCTACTATAATCTTTTTTTTATTTGCCTATATCTATGTATATTTCTGTGGACAATTTTTTTTAAATGAAATAAAGTAATAAAATAGTATATATACACACACTTTTTTTTTTTTTGTTAAAATCGTATAGCAAAAACTATTTTAAATACTTCACCTAATTTTATTCTTGAGTATACAAGTAATCACCGTAAGCTTTTCAAATATACAGAGAAATATTGTATCTGTATGTGCATGCGTAGAAAACTATATGCATGGGTTATTTCAATTATGATACAATTAATTAATTAAGATAATGAAATTATGAGTGATAATAAGTCATAAAATTCATGGGAGGTTTAATATATACATGTTTGAGTTCTGAGGCGTGTAATAAAAAAATAAAGATCTTTTAAAAAACCTACTTAGTAAAATAAGTCATATTTTAAGCATTTGAAAAAAAAAATCTGATTGCACACACACACGCAATATTTTAAAACTTATATCATAAACTAATTTGATTAATTTGAAAAGCTTAGTCCTTAATGCATCAATAAGTTTTTAGAAGATCATATAAATTTCTTAAAAAGTTAAGTCAAATTTAAATAAAAAAGTTTTTTTAATAAAATTTAAATAAAAAGTTGATGATATATAAATAACATGTCATATAACTAAATCCATTAAAACTAGGCCTGACCTAATCTTTTGTCTATTTGAAATGATCGAGGTTTTCGTAATATAATTATTAATATCCGGGTTTGTCTTGCTCTATGTTCAGCATAGTAATAGCCACCACAACAATGAATCTATCCTAAAAAAAACCAAAACGACAAAGTTGAAAGTGATTTTTTTAAAAAAAATGATATATTTTTTTATTAATTGGAGTGTACAACTATAAGTACAAAACATTATCAATTTTTCATTAGAGCAAAAAAAAAAAAAGGACAAGGATGACTTTGGTGTCCATGGAACACTGAACCGTATCTATCATCAGCTGTAGTGGATGACTAAGGATTCTTTATTTTACACGAAGAATTAATTTTATTTTGGTAACAACACGAAGAATTAATTGTTTTCATATTCGTATATTTTCACTAGAAAATAATTAAAACAGTTTTTTATATAATTAGTTTTATTTAACTTAAAAATAAATGAAGGCAAAGCAGAGAAATGAAATGTTGGATGTTCTTGTTGTATGCGACGACACAAGCCAGAGAAATGTTGGGAGCGCCACATGCTGATGCTGACACAATTCCTTTGCTTAACTGTTATGCGTGTGCGTATGGGATTGTTTGATATGAATAAATAATTAATCAATCAATTGAACATATCCATTAGTAACACTGTAACAGTACTAGTGTTCTTAAAATATTGTTCAAAAATAAAATAAAAAATAAAAGAAATAAAAATTAGGAATCAATTTTTTATGTAATTAAAAATATTTAATACATTTAATCAACGTCTTTAAAATACTCATTAAAAAGTCCATAACAATATTTGCAAGTAACCGTTTTTAATAGTTAATAAATCATATGTTTCAGCATATATATTTTTCTCTAACTTTTATTTGAAATTAAGTATAACTTTATGTAAGGTTTGTATGTGTAATCATATGTTTTTTTAAAATAAACATCATTTAAAATGTTTATAAAAATTAAGAAAACCATTCAAATACTTTTTAAGAAACAAAAAAAATAAAAAACGCATACCCTGTAGTTCATACCAAAATAAGGTTTAAATTTGGTATTTTCAATATGAATATTTTTTGTTGTGTAAAAATGATTAATTCACATTTAAAATAAGTTAACTACCAAAAAGTTATTAATCCTTGATTTGAATGATACTAGATTTAATTTTTTTAAACAAATCAAATTTTTTAACCGATATTAATTATTAAAAAAAATTAATAGATATTTTATATCAATATTATTGTGAAAAAAAAAGCAACTCTCATTTATTTTTTAAAACAAAATCATAAAGACAAGTACTGTAATAATGTACCCAAATCTATTCACTCCCATTCCTAGTGGGCATTGGCCAACTCAGTCCCGCCTTCTTTTCCATGGGAGGAGTTGACAACGTGGCTCTATTACTTGTTTGACGCACGTGCCTATATTAATCAATATACATATCCTTTTTTATGTGCCGAAAATGATTTACTACTCGAATTTAGGCACTACCTCATTTCTTTAATTCAAGCAAATGGTGATAATTATAATTATTCAAAGATATCCATCCTCCTTGCCCAACAATACAAACTTCACTGTTTTACTATAACTAACTTATTAATATTTTAATTCAAATGATTTTTATCCATCCACAAATTTGAAGTCGTTTTCTTTCCTCCTTTTCTACGGGTATATAAAGGACGCAAGTGCAACCCCTTTAGATATGTTCACTCAAATACTTTAAAACACACACACAATTCAGTGACATTTAACTAGCTACAGCTTCAATACTTGAATCTTGAAACTTCAAAAATTGTTGTGTGCACGTTCATTCCCAGAGATGGATTTAGACTTCGATTCCACTTTTTTCTTGAACCAAAACCTTAGCTTCTTCTCAGAAAACTCCTCTGTTTGTGGAGACCCTTTTTCTTGGGACAACAACTTTGTCTTGGATGATATCTTCAACTTGAGCGACAATTCGTCACAATCACAAACCAAGGAAACATCCTCGGCGTCCAATGTTTCCAGTTCTATTGGTAGCGTCGAGTTACAAGAAGTCTCATCCAACACGACTTATGAAGAAGTGAAAGAAGGACAATCAGTATCATTATCATTGTCGTCATCATCATCGTCACTACCGTTGCTGCCTTCGCAACAAGCGAAGGAGCAAAAGATGTACAGAGGAGTGAGGAAGAGGCCGTGGGGGAAATTCGCGGCCGAGATAAGGGATTCCACTCGAAACGGCGTTCGAGTGTGGATTGGAACCTTTGACACAGCCGAAGCCGCAGCTCTGGCTTACGACCAAGCCGCGTTCTCCACGAGAGGGTCTCTCGCGGTGTTGAATTTCCCAGAGGAAGTGGTGAGTGAGTCCCTCAAAGACATGCCAAGTAAGCCATGGGAAGAAGGTTCCTCCCCTGTTTTGGCTCTTAAGAGAAAACACACTATGAGGAGAAAGTCCAATTCTAAGAAGAAGAGCAAGATTGATCAGAGGGAACAATTAGATTTCAGCAGCAGTTCGCAAAATGTGCTGGTGTTCGAGGATTTGGGTGCTGAGTACCTAGAACAGCTCTTGAGTTTGACTTCTTAGCCTCTCTGTTTTTGCAATTGTTTATAAACAAATTTTTACTTTGTAATTCTTTCATGACTGGATCAAAATGTATTATTCGGTTCGAGAATGAAAAGGTAAATTGCGTCTTAAAATCCTTTTTGGTCATATCCTTTTCTTGTTTAACTTTTTTAGAAATAATCCTTGTTGTAACCTTTATGAATAACATTACTCAACTTTTTTTTTCATAAGTGATGTAAGATGATGTAGAGGCATATTTTATTTGCACCATGAAATTTCATTGTAGTCTTATGTGGGTTGATAATAACTTTATTGGTTACGAATGCATGTATTAGTTAAGGAGATCTCTACTACCGGTTTATCAATCATATATTCTCCGTCTCTGAATAAATCTATATTCTTTGACTATTAATAATTAAATCGCAATTAAGCTGTGTAAAAATAACGTACAAAGTTTAATATAGAGCAGTTGCTTTCCTTGTATATACCATGGGATTCTTGACGTAAGAAAATATGTAATCTTATTTTAATGTAATAAATAAAGTCATAAAAAGTATAAGATGGAATAGATGGTACTAATAGTTGTTAAAAAAAAAGATGGTACTAATAACTTTTTACTAGCTATATAGAAAGGATAGACAATAGTAGTCTAATCATATTAAATTCTTATGTTTCATTTTCTCTAAGATTTTGTCTGTGTTACTTTGACGATGAGGAATAGAAATATGTTTTCTAGCATATTTTTTAATAAATATATATTATTAATTTAAATTTATCAAAAATTATAAAATCAAGAAATAGATTCATTAAATGAAAAATAATAGCTGTTAAAATTTGTAATAAATTATTTAAAATGAAAAATGAGAGCTGTTAATAAATTTTAATTAATAAAAAATTTATTCAAAAAGTGTATTAGAAATGTGTTATTAGTGCTTCTCTTCGTTTTTCAATAATATAAGCATGTGTCTCTTAGAAATTTTTGAGAAATCACATTACTCAAAATATAAAAATATAAAGAGATGTGATAAGTACTATTACTAATTCAAATTGATTATTGAATAACGCTCCTAACTCAAAAGTAGAAGCGAATAAGACAATTGTTTAGAAAAACTTAGCATATCAATTGTTCAAAGAAAGTCGCATCAATAAATCACATTAGTGAAAACTTCTAGCTAATGCATAGTCAAAGTACTAAAAGTACTATAAAGCAACCTACTTTATGTCTGATTATCCGGTATAGAGAAATAACATTCAGACATGAGACACTTGTTAGGACCATAGTTTTTGAACATCTCTAACTATTTTGTGTGGAGAACAGTGATTGTTGTTCATGTCAATACCATAAAGAATAATGATATTTTGACACCCACTTTTTTTAAATACCTATTTCAACAACTAATATTTTTCTCTATTTCTCTTATTGTATTACATCATATCACCTGTCATACTTATATTTTTTTTATTTATTATCCCATTTTGTGTACCATCTAAATTATTTGGACATATGTTTGCTCCTCATTTTTGGGTTAACACGACCGGTCTATCACTCGGCTCTCGTGGAGGTAATGGGCTTTAGTGGAATGTCCACTGATTGTAACTTGTAAGGAACAGGTAGCCCAGCCCACGTTGTTGATATTTGGGTTAATCAGAGTATCGATAAGAAAAAAAAAACAGTAACAATGGAATCAGATCCTCAAACATGAAAAAACCAATAAAGGTCGACAAGTGATTTACTACAAATCTTTCAGACTTTCATATCATATCTCATTAAAGTGAGTGAAATTGTATAGGTATGATAAGACCATAACCCGTCTAAATCCATGATAGTTACCAATACAAAATATTACTGGTAAAAAAAAACCTCTATATTTTTAAAAATATATATTATAAGTAACGATAAAAATATATAAAGGATCATATTAAAAAAATATCATGATTTAAATGAAAGAAGTACATACTTTTAAAGCACTGAAATTTTCCCATGGCGAATAAGCTATGTTAAAGTCATATTTTATTCATGGTTATGCATTTCATTTTTCTCACATGTTAAAAAATGGTTTAATTTTTTTGGATTTTCATACTCTATATAAGCATTGTGGTGTCAAAGACCTTGACTTTCTGAATTCTATTTCGTCTTTTTTTTCTATTATATCTTTGCCCAAGGCAATTTTGGGGTTTTAGAATGTAAACTAGCCAACACTCCCCTTGATCCCAACATGATTCTAGTCCTCCATATTCTGATGTTCTATTGGCAGGATGCTCTATATCTCGATCTTCCTCTTACAGCTTTTAGAGGCTTCACTAACTACTCCACGAGATCATTGAGTAGTTATTGTTTTTACCTTGAGGTTCCTTGATTTGTAATTGTTGTGGCATGCCAAGAATTCTAAAGTATAAGAATTAAAAGAATTTTTTTATATTTATTATAAGAACTAAATGAGTAATTAAATTTATTTTTTTTAAAAATCAAATGGATGGATCGATTTCTTATCCAATGGTTTCCCATACTTTAGTTTTAGTCTCCCATACCTGGTTGAAAAGTTGTGTATACTTGTAGCTTGTGTTATTTGAGAGCAAACTGGCGTGTAGCACAAATACGTAAAGATGAAGTTTTTGAGCTGTTGGTAGGTGCAAAGGTGGGGCAGTGCTGAGACATATTAACAACCAATTAATTAAAGTTCTCTACTGTTCTTGTTCTACATCCATGAATCTAAGGTTTTCTTTTCTTTCCAAATCGCTTTTCTCTTCAGACAAAAATATCCCAGGTTGATTCCGCCTCCAATATGGACCGCGACAATTCTTTGTGCCATGGCATAACCGAATTCTTCACGTTATTGGAGTAGGATTTTAAATGACTTTTTTAATATATATCTTTTTTAAATTTTAAAAACATTTCATGAAAATGTAATAATTTTTAAGATTTTTATGATTTGGATTTTGTAGTTTAGATTTTAATAAATTTATAAAACATGAATTTATAAGATTTGGAATGAATTTATGCATTTATAAAATTTCCAAGAATTTATAAATTATTTTAAAAATATTTAAAATTATAAGAGTCTATAAAAAAATAATTTATAATTTATAATTTTTTTTTTCACTCATAAAAATTCAACGAATCTTTAATATCTTTAATTTTTTCATAAAAAATAAATAAATAAATCACGTGACTCTTTTTTTTTTATCCTATTCAATTTAACCTTTGAACAAAGTAAATTCTAATCAATTGAGAATTGAAGCTAGTAAATTGGGTTTTTGTTATTGCAAGTTTTTTTCACAGCAAATGATTGTTTTTTTAAGGCAAAACAAATTATAGTACTAGTTATGAAAACAAAAAACAACATCCACAAGTCTTGAAGGGAAGACACATTATAGGACACATGCACCATGAGGAATAGAAAGTTTCTAGTTGAGTTTCGGCTTTGTACAATAACCACTTTCATAAAAAAGTTTTCATAGATGAGATGAGTTAAAAATAATTTGGTCTATCATTCTTAAAAATGATGTTGGTCCTCATCAACTAAATTCCTAACATGTTGCATGCCAGAAAATGCATTTAAAGTTTGTAGGCATTTCTAGTCCCAATTTGAGTATATAGCTGAGAATGATTGTATTTGTATTAATTATGAAAAGCTAAATAAGCCACAAGAAATGTCATAAACAACTGCAAATACAAAAAGATAGAGTCCCCATAGGTCAAAATGTTTACGTGCCCATAATACATAGCAAATGATTGTATTTTAACAATGGAAATTTGTTACGGAGGAATAAGAGAAAGGAGAAGCAGCCTATACATAACATGTAATTATTAAATATTATTAAAGTAATAAAGGTTATGAAGTATTATACATGAATTTCTATATTACCTTTAAGAAAGAGAGAATAAATTATGAGTTATGAGAGAAAACGAAAAGATTCAAGAAAAGTCTCAATGTTTTTTTTATAGGATTATTTGATATATTTTTTTTATTGAAAAGTCACATGGAATCCATACTAAAAAGGAATTTATCAAAATCTTTATATTTTTGAATACCAAAGGATTTTTTAAAATTGTACTGAATACCATTGGATTTTGTTGTATTCCTTAAAAAAATTCCAATAATTCTAATTGAATACCACAAAACTTATTTATATCATTTACAAATCTTAATTGAATATCTCAAGACCTTTTTTATAAAAAAAAATCTTTTAAAATCTTTTAAAATTCTAATCTAATACACTCCCTAAAATTAAAATGTTGGACTATTAAAAATAGACTTAACTATATAATTGATTCCATAATTATAATTAAAAGTTTAATTAGATTTTAAAATTATTAAAAAGTTCAATTAGATCCTTCAATTGTTTAAAATACTTCAATTGGGTCTCTCAATTATGAAAAGTTCAATCAGATTTTCTAATTGTTTAAAAACATTACCATCATACCATTTTCATTAACTTCATTAGTTTGATCGTTGAAATTTTATGTAAAAAGATATTTTAATGATCATTTCTAATTTGGTAACCTTTTTCACTAAAAGAGCCATAAAACCTTCCTAAAGCAAAACATTCTAAGGGGCCCACCTGAAGCTACAAGCTTGTAGCACAGAACAATCCAATGAAAATAAAAGGCACCAAAATGAGGCATCAGAGGCACACCTTAGACAAATGAAATTCGCAATGGATTTAAAAAGTTTAAAGGATGAATGTAATTGCCAATGTTTGATGGAAAAAAATAGAGTATAAAATAGAAGAATCCAACAAAGAATCACCCTTGCCCCATGGTACACAACATAAAAAATCAATTCTGGTGCAAAAAGCACCCAACCCTACAAATACAAGCATTAAAGGACTATCAAGTTCCATCCTTTCATGAAAATTGCAACATATAACTGACAATGCACACCCTATACGGCAAATAGATAAATTATTGGAATAAGTAATCCAGTCCAAAAATCAAGTGTAACTATTCATAAAAGCACAAACCTGAATTGCAAACTCAATGATTTTTTCAAGGGAATATACAGTTCCATACCATGGCTCCACCTTATTAGTAATGACCATGTTATGAGCTAAGTGTTTCTAAACAGGGAAAATTAACAAATCTCTAAATGGATAGAGACCAACCCTGGCCATCCACATGTAATTATTTGTAGATAATCTACAATGAGAAATAACAACATTGAAAAACATAAATTATCACCAGTTGATTAAAGTAGTACTGATTAACCACTGTTATAATTGTACAAGACAAAATTCACCATTGTTATTATGCTACCTTATTTGCACTCTTTAGCACCTGCCCTCTTAAGTACGAGAAGCCGTCAAGTAAAGCTCGCAAATTTCTTTTCTGCTTCATAATATATTTTGATATCATGAATCATGAGAGCCTTGAACCATTAAAGGAATGTGCTTAGCCTTGAACCATTAATGAAAATACCTAGTACAGAGGTTACCTCATTTATATCATACTATTTTTCGACTTCAATGTACACAAATCTTTTCATATGATCTACAACAAATGTAGATTTTATCTATAATTTAGTACACAATGAATCCAAGTCAACAAACTTTTGCATCAAACAAAGAGCTGAAAGCCTCTCCTGCCCAACCTGCAGCAAAAAAAGAAAAAAAAAACTTAGCAAAGTATAACAAAAGAAGCACCTAAAGAAAATTGAAGGCAGCACTAGGAATTTCTGTTAACAAAATCACTAAATCCATGTTTTAGGTATCATACAGTGCATTTGACTTTCCAAATGTATGGCATTAATTCACCGACACCTTTTTGTATAGAACTTGGGTCCATCCCATTATCATCACCAATTTGATAAACCTGATGGATCTTTGTAGTGCTCCTTCAAAATTCTTCATCCACCATTTCCTCTTTACAGATGACACACAGGAGGCTACTCTTGCCTTTATCTCGCATGTGCATGTGCATCTGTCTTGGTGTGACATTTGATTCGTCATTAGAAAAATCTGCTCATAAAAATTTCAAAAATGCTAAGGAATGGGTACGATACCATAGGAAACTCTAGCAATGAAAGATGAACTCAAAAGCCATGAAATTTGACAAAACTCGAAAGCCACAAAAATGTTGTCGAAACCCTAACAATTTTTTAGAGAGAGAAGTAATAAACGAAGAAATGTAAGAGCAGATTAGAGAGCGCGGGAAGGGAAATTGGTTGTATACCAAAATCACCATCATCGTCGTTGAAATCGCTCTCTTCAACATCAGCGGCGTCATCGAAGAACTGAAGGACTCTGTCTTGCTCCCAAATGGCGTTCGGAGTTTCACTCCAACTTATTTCGGTGATTTCACCGAGTTCTCTCTGAATTTAGAAAGGGACTTCGTCACGCAATTAAGTCATCCATCACACACACGAGGTGGAAGATGAAGGTTAAGGAGGAGAAGGAGCGAAAGGGAATCAGAATCAGATGAAGCCTGATTTCATTGCCACGGAGGTGGAAGATGCAGAAACCCTAGCACATAAAAAATGCAAGAATATGTAGAGAGAGTGAGAAGGAGAATAAAAAGACACCAGATACTATAGAGGGAGACATTAAAACTATGTGAAAATCTTCAAAGACATCCTCTAAGACGGTTTTCGCAAAACCGTCTTAGAATGACAACCATTCTAAGACGATTTTTGATTTTCGTAAAACTGTCTTAGATTGGTATTTTCTAATCGTCTTAGAATAGTTGTCTTTATTTACAAAAATGTCACTGTATTTCTTTTTAAGACAGATTTAATCGACTGATGTTAAGTCAACGTTGTAAAAAATCATTTTTCTAGTAGTGTGTATTGACAATAGATATAAAAATGTAATTTACATTGGTGACAAATCTTAATAAGGACTCGATTTTGACATGGATTGTATTAAAAATCAATGTATTTATGTATTTTTTTTGTTTTACGTCGATTGTATTAAAAAGTGATATAAAAATGTTTATTTTTGTCAATCAAACTAATGGAATTGATGAAAAAAGATGCAATTGTAATTTTTTTAAATAATTGGAAGATGTGAATGAATTTTTAAAAATTAAAGAACCCAATTGAAACCTTTTTAAATCATTTGAGAATCCAATTGAACTTTTTAATAATGAAAGGACTTATTTAAACTTTTAATTATAATTAAGAGATAAATTATGTAATTAAACCTTAAAAATAAATTACTAGTTATTTATGATATTTGTGAGTCGTTAAAATATATTTAAGAAATGACAAAACTTAAATGCAACTTCTTTAAGTGCTTTTCTTTCTTAAGTGTTTTTAACGTTGTTCTTCAATTAAGTTGGAGTTTTACACTCAAAATATTTTAAAAAATTATACCCAAGATTTATTCGTCTAACTAATCCAGAACCATGTTTTTAAATATATATATATATATATATATATATATATATATATATATATATATATATATATATATATATATATATATGTATGTATGTATTGTTTTAAAATATGATTTTATAAATTACAGTTTAATATTCTTATTTTTAAATAACACAAAATCTAGGAATCGTCCCTCATAGATCTATGCTTAATTAATAAACTTTGGACCACTTAATCCATTTGATTACAAAATATATTGGATTATGTATTATATATCCAATAATAGATGCTAATATAGTCTAACTAAAGCATTAATTTTTTTAGTAAAATAAATTAATTGAATTTATACATAAATAAATTAGATGTTTAATAAATAAATAAATTTATCACCCACTTTAGAAGAAGTTCAATTGTAATTATTTGGTAAGTAAATGGAGAAAAATAGCACGGCAGAATATATAGAAAGAGATGGAGTTTTACTCTCACATTCAATCACAAATAAATTTATTAAAATTTAAAATAATCATTTTAAGTAATTGATGATTTATGATTGAATAAAATATTAAAATCATGTATGTTTTTTCTTTTAATTGTGTACGTTTTTCTCTTCATTATGATTCCCACTTAGGTTGGCTATGGTGGTCCACATATGCAATATATAAAGGTAATTATAAGACGTGTTTTTTATTTTAAAATAAATGTTATATTTGATTTTTGAATGTAATATTGTTATTTTTTTAATATCTTTAATAGATGTGACTTTAGTTTTTAAGTCTAATATTAATATTATTGTTTTTCATCTTTTTTAATAAAGTTAATTTTGTAAAACTATTAATATTTTTTAATTATTTACTATTTTTTCTTGATATTTATAAAACAACACCCAAGATAACTCTTATTTTAGAATAGAAGAAATAACCACTTAGTTATGAGTAAAAATTAAAGTCGTATTTAAGTCTTACTGGTGGATTTGGTTTTCTCCAAACAAATTTACCTAATCATACGATTCAAAGTAGAATAGAAACCTAGGTTTGGAAATGCAAACAGTCATTTGGGCCATAAACGAACAGGGAACAACTTGGCACTTGAAGAATATGTAAAAGAAAGAAGCGTTAACCAGCCATTCATCTTCTTTACTTTTCTCTTTTGCCTTTGAATAAATTCTGTCAGGGAGGCCTGTGGCTGTCCTTGATGTCCAATTCCACTATTTTAAGTGTCTTCTCAATATTTATTTTATATATATGTTTTTATTTTTTATTTGCTGGGCTGAAATTATCATAACCGCATAACTGTATTGTGTAAGGATACAAAAGCAAGTCTTCACTCTATAGTCTATACAATATAAAACGGATCGAATCTGTCATATGATGTGAGCTAATTTGACAGCTTCTAACAAACATGTTTCCGAAAAAGTGGTTCCAAAGTACAAACAAAATTTTATTAAATGTTAAACTGATCTTCAAAATTATTTCAGCATCAATTAATTATTAATTGTTTCTCTAAACAGAAGTACAGCAATGAAGCCTATTTTTTGGTTAGTGGCTGGGGATCTTTAGCTTTTGGAGTGTGAACCTAGTTGGAATTGAAAGTTCTAGGGTGAAATTAGCTAACCTTGATTTATTACCTTGGAGAATTCCCTTTGTGGACAAACCTTACACGCATAGGTGAAGATCATTAGACACTTTTTCAGTCCATGGGTTTTCAATGCAAATAGGATTGAATGAGACATTGGCACACGTTCGAAAATGATTGGATCAAGCATTGCCATGATAGTTATTTTCTACCACACACACACGTGCCCACAATTCCACTCCGAAGTGCAAACAAACTTACAAACGCGACCGTTGAAATTGCTGTTGTTTCCGGCGAAAAGATTTCAGAACCACTGGCAAGATACCGATGGTTGCATTCTAATATCCACATGCGCACTAAAGTCATATAAAATTGTCATGGAATGCTAACGTATTTAAAAGTTTGAGTTGAGTTGAAAATTGGACTATTGGATACAATAGCAAAACCTTATCCCATTATATATACATAAAGTTGCATGTTTCAGTACATGAATATAAAGTTGCATGTTTCAGTACATGAATTGGAAAGAAAAGATTTATTATTTTTGAAGTAAAAATAAGAGTTTATCTAACTTTAATTCAAACATGATTGGACACTACTTGATTTTAAAAATCAAGGCTTCATATATAACATGTCAAAATAATAGAAATTTCATTGTTAATTGGCATTTTTTTTAAGATAAAATTCTCTCTCTTAATAGTTAACACGGTATCCATAATTTGAACTTAAGATTACTCATTAAGTTATAACAACTTGTGTCAATTGAAGCTAATCCTCATGTGCTCACTAGTGATTATTTGTGGTTTTGACATGCTTGAGAATCATCCTTTTTATTATACGTAAATAAAAAAACATATTATCGCCCCAAATTGAAGCTATTTTTATACACCTTCTGCGTAACGTTCGTATTAGTTTTTAAACGTAATGTATTTCTCTTTTAAAAAAAGTTCAAATTTTAGGAAGAAGATTTGAAGGAATTTCATCGATGAAGAGGCAGAACCTCCTTGGGACTCCAGGAGTTGAAATCAGAATAAGTTTGATATAATTCAGAATTTATATACTAGCATGATACTCTCACTCTCTCTTTTCATGTTTATTTATCCATTCACTATTGCATTAATCTTTCGAAATCCTTTTGGACAGAGCATTGCCATTGCTGTTGGTTTGGCCTTAGCAAAGAAGCATTAATTGGCTGCAAGATTTAGCAAGCTTGACAATGAGATTGTTCATCATTGCATGTAAACTAAATCTTATGTGAACCCCCGCCTCTAAATTATGATCATAGAGTTGCGAGAGGCTTTAGTTCTGTGATGTTTAATTTGCTAATGGCGTTTTTTTTCCCTCATCTGCAAGTATGTTATACCGGATGATGGTTGTCAAATGGAGGGAATTAAATATGAAGCACACTCACTTTCTGATCACTTTGCTCCAATTGATACTTAAGTTTAGTCCATTATTTTTCACTTTTATTTTGTAATTTTTTTAAAAATTTGCTTCAATTTATGGGCACAATTTGTTCATGTTACTCTTAATTCTTTCTGATGACATAATTAGCTGTTGTACAATGAACTTAGGTTCTTCCCATTTTGAGACTGATGATGTTGAAGCTTTTATCTACCTCCAAATAATCATGGACTAAGAGTGTATTGGAGATTCTTGAGGGTTTTTATTTTTTTTTAAATTTTTTTTGTTAGTCTACCATTGTTTATCTCTTCTCTTGGTAGAATTTTTTTCCCAATTCTGATATAGATCTTCATATAATGATTATATTGTTAGAGACAGTTTCTAAAATATTCTATTTATTTGATATTTACATTCTGACAAAGCAGTGCGGACCGCTTGAATCAATTGCTATTGTTTTCATTTTTGTTACGTATTTGATTTTGAGTTTTCGAATTCACAAGTGCATGCCCTTATCACTGCTTGTGTATTCGTGTTTATCTGACCTTGTGCATTGTTCTTATCAATTCGTTTGGTCAGAAAACATTACTTGGTGTTATCTTAGGGGATCGCGCGTGCATTACAAGATCAATTTCTGTTAGTAACACAATAGGTATTGATGATTGAAGAGAATTAATGAGATTCAATTTGTATGTCTAAGAGTTGACTTATGATTTGCTCCATAGACTCTTGATTTATAGTTATGCACTAATGACACATTACTTAGTGGACTGTGGTAATACGGCCGGATTACCCTCAACTGCGATGGAATCTTATGTGGTTAGGTTTTTCTGTCAAGTGTTTTAGAGCTTTTTCTTGTTGGAAACAAATTTATCAGATGTAACACCATACTTTTTAACACTTCAACTGAAATTTTATTTGTATTTTGGTGGCTCATTAGCAAGGTGTGGGTGGAACTTAGTAGGGGTGTGCAAAAAAAAAAAAAAACCAAACAGATTCAAAATTGAATCTAACTATTTTTATAAAAATGGTTTGATTAACCAAATTATTTTTAAGAAGAGGTTTGATTGGATAGAAAAATAGATACATATATAAGTAAAAAATGGATAATTAAATTGAATTGAACTAGATCGAACTGTTTAAAAAATCCAAACCAATTTTCATAAAAGTAATTTGGTTAATCAAATTGATTTTATAAAGTGGATCGAAAATAAATTGGGTTGGATTTTAAAAAAAATCCAATTTTTGCGTCTTAGATCTTGCCATAGGGGTGTTTGGAGGCCATGATAGATTATATTAACAGCTAATTTGCCCAAACCAGATACCTTACACAATATATGTTTAACTTTGATTGATGATTGCCCTCCTCAATAAGAGTTTATTTATCTTTTGAATTTATAATTGAGTGATTAATCTCTCAATAAAAGGGCATAAGCTGGTTAATTTATAATGTAGTCAACCTGTAAATTTTTTTTTGCCTTATTGGACTATGATTATATTCGGTCTTTATTTGTATATGGTCCAGATATACCTGAGACTACATTATAAAAAATAAAAAATAAAAAGATTTACCTGATACTATATATCTTGGGGTGGAATTTTATCTCAAAAAAAAAATCTTGGGTGGAATGAGTCATTTTCACAGCACTAGACCGCGAAATGGTTGTGCATTTCTGATTTGGAGTAGAGCCACGATGGGATGGCTCTGATTAGTGATGAAACCAGTTCTGAATTAATCATTGTGCGTAGTCTAAAATTTTTTCACTGTACAGCTTGTGTGCTGAAGGAAATTTTCAAGGAGTGACAAGAAAAAAAAAAACATCTTCAATTATACAAACAAATAGATGAGAGCGACCATTGGCGATTGGTCCTTCATGTATACTTTTTTTTAAGAAACTGGCGCGTCGGGTATCAAAAAGACTTGAAGCATCCGAACTATATTGGCATCCTTCAACCCAAAGATCCTCTACCAAAGCCTAACCCAAATTTATATATAAAAGAGCAAGAACACTAACAAAACATGGGGGGGATTAGGCCAAAAAATCCATGGAAGGTCAGCAAAATCTGTACTTAGATCAAGAAGTTCATTAAAATTGCGTGCATAGTAATGAGAGCGAAAAGAAATAAAATCCCACCAAAATGAGTTACCGCAAAGTTAGCTAATTAACCTATCCTTCATGTATAATCACATTCAAATATAACTTGACACTTTCTAAACAATAAGAGTTTACTCAATGGTACAAGATTAATATTTTTTTCTTGGTATAATTTTTTATCTAAAATATATATTATGAATCTACATTAACAATATGGTGTGCTATAAAGCTCGATGCATACCTTATTTATTAAAATCAAGCATATTTTTCCTTATATATAGGATTTTGATTTTTTGTTGTGTGGTTTTTCAATATATTTTTACTTTAGATTATGGCAAAAAGTCAATCCTATAATTTTAGTTGTAAAACGCTAGTGGCTTCATATGTTATACTTTTCAATCGCCGAAAGAAAGATACGAGGAAGTGTGGATCACAGAATGAGGCCAATTCATTTTGATTTTTGTAGTTTAATTGGCATCACCCATAATGGAAACGTTAATCATTCCTTTCCTACAATTCGAAAGGTTCATTTCAATCTCTCTGATAAAATATAGTATTTCATTTTCAGTTAAGTTTGTACCTGTCATAATCGATTCACGAAATTTGTTGTGATAAAATATATCTCATGAGTGGAGACAGAGAGTGGGGATATAGCTAGCGCGGCTGACCTAGTAAAAGAATAATGAATTAGTTAAACTAATTAAGTTGGAAGATTAATCTATTCATAGTTTAAACTAGGTAAATGATAATTAGTGTTTTTAAAATATTAGTTAAGAAACTAAAAAAAATGAAATATTTTGATTGAAATACGTAAAATTATATTATACGGATTTTTTTTATGTTGTCTTATGATTTTATAATAAATATTTTTTTAATTTCTCAACCAAATTCTTAAGACAGCACCTTTAAACTATTTCATGTTTCCCTTACAAATTAATCACCAAGTTTTAATTTGTCAAACAATTTGTATTTTCACGAGCATGAATGTAAATGGCATATCCTGGCCATTAATCATCCTCACAAAGTACTCTTATGCCGCCACGTGCCCCAACATTCTTAAAATTATAGGTTGAAGTTCATAATAAAAGAAATAAAAATAATTTTATTACTTGGCTGAAGGCATGCTTATGAGATATACTAAGCGAAAATGTTCAATTAAATACTAAAAGGATCCAATTAAATAATGTTTAAAAGGATCCAATTAAATAATGTTCAATTAAATAATGCACTTCTCTTGAAATAAAGGATCCATGAAAATGATGAAATAAAAAAGAATGACACAAGCGTACACGTCATTACACACATATTCAAACTGTTGCTCCAAATTGCTCATTTGCTCTCCTAGGGGCAACTAAAAGGCATGCTCTAGATATTATGAAAATGCCCAGTTGTACTAATTATTAATTATTAATTCTCTATATCAAAAAGAAAAAATTAATTCTCGTGTAATAAATGAATGATACACGAAATGAAAATGGAATGATACACGTAATATTACTTCACATTATTTTTATATAACTTGTCAAACAAAATAAATTTTTTTATATAACGTGGCAGGGTCGAGGGTAGGTTTACGGTATCGTAGATTTATTTGTGAACATCTTGTCGTGCATGGTGCATCATACATCAAGCAGTGACACATATGATTATTAGAGGGTCCATATAGCTGAATAGGTCGTTGCAGAAGCTAATCAGAGGGTTAGGATCATTGAGAAGAGGATTGCTATTTGCAACCTAAGTGCAGGAAAAGTTATAGTTTCTTGTAATTACATAGATGACGGTAATTGTATTTGATTAATATTTTTAGATTTAATTATTCATTTAATTTCTATAATTTTTAAATTTATTTTTTTAATTCCTTTAGTTAATAAATAAATTTTTTAATTCAGTAATTTTTTTAACCTTAAAATTTATATTTTAATTTTCAAAAAATTATTGTCGTTAAATTTTTTTAAGTTAAAAAATTTTAACGACACCCTTTTCAGAATTAAAATGTAAATTTTAAGATTAATAAATTCACTTATTAACAATAAGAACTAAAAGAAATAAATTTAAAAACTATAAGGATTAAATAGATACTTAAACCTTATTTTTATTTATTTCTATATTGTTATTCATATTATACCTTTGTTATGCTTTCATGATTTTTTTATAATATATCAAATTTTTGTAATATATCATGAATAATTAAATTAATTAATTTTAAAAAAAATATAGATAGTGTCAGCCTTTTAATTAATTTAGGATCAACTTACTTAACACTAATGTCAATGTGACCTTTTTTGTATTTATCTCAACTTTTACTTATAGTGTCGTAAGTCACTAAAAAGTCAACACTTAATATTAGTTTTACAAAATTAATTTTAGCCAACAACTTTGGCACAAAATCAGCACTAAATTAATATTTAGTCTCGATTTTTGTTGATTAACGTTGGCTTTTGGCCAACATGCACTATTGATGGATTAATGACTTTTAATAAATAAAATAATTTTATACACTTTTGGCAGATAAAAAATAAATTAGTAATTTATTTTTTAAACTATTTACTATAATTCAATACAAAATTTACGTGTTCTATCTATTTGACACCCGTGATTCAAACATAGTTTCTCGATTACAATAACCTTGTCCTTTGTTTGAACGCGTTATAATCTTCACACTACAATTTTTTATCCACGAAATTGAGGTCGACAGAACACGTAACATACTAGGTTTTCAAAGTGTGTATAATTAATGATTAACAAGACAACTTAGTTAGACATGAAAATTGTATTTTGGTTGACCACGGTACGTGAGATGGGATCATCCGAGTATCTCAACGTCCTGAATTCTCATGTTATACTAAGTATTAACAACTTGAATTGGCATTATTTGATTAGTGTGAGGTGTAGACAACTCCTTAACGTGATAATCATCAGTTTTAATATGTTTTTTTTTTATATATAAAAAAAGAATCATAAACCTGTCAAATAAATTGTTATATTTTATTTGGATCAGAAGATGAAGTGTCTTTTACAGGATAACACTCTATTTTTTTCGGATGAAATTAGTCATTTTTCATCGTCAAGTTAGCCCTAATAATAAGATACTAGTATTTTTAAGTAAATTCATATTTTGGTTACAAATAAAGTTAACCTATATAAAATTTAATTTGTCAATAAGTCACACCTTGTTAATTAGATTAAAATATTGGCTTGCGTTTATGTACTATTTTACACATCATGTATAAGCTACTACTGAATAGTAGTATATATAATTTTTGTTTGAATAATTCAAATTGTACAGATTTTGGGGGCATAAAAAGTAATTTTTGTTTCTAGCAAAAATCTATATATGTAATGTGTATGATAAAAATAGTATTGAATTGGATGGGTGTCTTGTCTCAAACCCGGGACGCAATAATGGCATTCAAACAATAAACCATTAAAGCAGGCTAGACAATATATTTAATTAAATGATTAAAATATTAAACCAGGAGTAGTATTTAATATAGTAATTTACGTATTTTGTTTGCTACGGCTTGAAACTGAAAAGAGACACGTCCATAGAGTCAATGACAGGTGTTGCCAGAAATTCAAGGGATCAGACAACCTAACCTAGAAATGTGAACTAAGGAGTAAGGATGCCATGATCTGTCGAAAAAGGAAACAACATTTATGTGCATTGGATTTTGTAAACTATTAATGCTATCAGCCTATCACCTATGCTATGTAAGGATATTGTTTTAAAATTTTGGGTTAAATACTTAAATATACATTCTCTATTCCATTTTATACACCGTTTAGATTTTAAAACAGGTACATTTAAAATATAATTAATATTTTAAATTTTGAAAAAATATTATATATTTTTAAATGATGATACTTTTATGAAACAATCCTCCTTTGAAGTCATAGTTAATCTAGTTTAATCTTCATAAACACATATAAAATAAATATTTTTCTTCTAACATACTATCTTCAATTTTATGTATAAAAAATATTTACCTAATTTATCAAAATAAAAAAAATAATTATATTGATTAATTTATCATAAATTTTAATTTTATTTTAAGATTATCCATTACATTAATAATTAAAGAGAAAATTATTTTTTAAAATATAATTTTTCAATCAAAGAACAACTCAATAAATATGCCTAACTTTTATGAAAAAATAAATATGATCATTAATAGGTCTTACAATAAATTAGAGATAAAAAATTTAGCAATAAAATATTTTTATATTTCTTATAATTAAGACGAAAAAGAAAATTTTATTTTTTTATAAACATATGTCTTTTTTAGCACAAAAGATCAAATTCATTAAAAAGAAAAAAAGGAAACAAAGGCAATGGGGAGCAAAACCAAACCCAAACAAGAAAAACTAAAACATAACCTAAACCTGATAAAGTATAGCTAGACTATACACAATTTTAATAACCTAAAGATAAGTAAAGTAAAGATGAAAGGATTAGGCAAATTGACTCATTTGGGTTCCTTTTACAAACTTATTTTCAGTATGGATCTCTTTTCAAAGTAATTCTCGGGGTGGGGGGGGGGGGGGGTGTTTGGTTTTGGACGTAGGACTAAAAGGACATGACATGAGTGTAGCTATTACCACTGGCAAAATAGCCAGTGGTTTCGCCACCACTGTTGGCGACACAGCCATGCATGGTTCAGACGTGCCAGGCTAGGGCAGGGTGTAGGGCACAGTGGCTCTCGACACTTTCACTGGTGGGACAGCATGTTGGTCATGCAGTTGGGATTGACGAGTTTGATCTTGAAAAATTCCTTTAAATGACACCCTGCTGTCATACTTTAGTCTGCCTTTCAAAAATTTTGAAGCTTAGAAATTTTCTCTCCCTTCAACTTTGAACTTCGAATTTTTTCTCAGCTCTGTCAGCCTTCAAATTTCAAATTTTTCACCCTTTAACTCTGAAATTTCTCACCCTTCAACTTTCAAATTTTTCAACCTTCAACTTTTAAATTTGTGAGCTTTCAACTTTTAAATTATTTGAAGTAATTATTTAGAGTGCTGAATAAAGTTTGAATATGACAATGTTGTAATATTTGTTGTTTTAAATTAGTTTGGTGTTGATCATTTCTTTTAGTGGCTTTAAAATTTCCGAGCTTTAATAACTTAATTAATGTACCTTATAAAATTAATAACTTAATTAGCTTACCATATAAAACTAAGACTTAAAACTAACGTACCTTACCAAACTAATAACTTAATTAACTTTCCATATAAAACTAAGACTTAAAACTAACAGCATTCAAAAGTAATAACTAAAACTAATAACTTAATATTATTTATTATTTCATTACATATAAACTTTATAATATCTAAAGTAATTAACTTAATTATTAAAATAGAAACAATTAAATAAATAAAATGCAACAAATATTAACTAACTTACCAACTTTCAAAGAACTAAAGAAAAGATAAAGAATACAAGAAGAAAGCTTGCAAGCACCAGTGTAAAAGGCACACACACGAGGAAGATGAATGCGTGCTTTCTCTCCTTAACACAACCTTTTTATTCACCAAGCTGATCTCGCCAGGGGTAATAGTGATACCAAGCTAATCCCATATCTCGCCAATACTGTTGGCGATACCAAACTAACCTGTGCCTGCGCCCTAGTCTCTGGTCCTCTGCGCCCTAGCCTGAACTGCACCAGTTTGGTTTTGCCATTGCCACTGACGAGACCTGCCATGCCAGCCTTAAATCGCTGGTTTGATTGGCGATTTCCTCATGCATGTATCTCGTCAAAACTATTGACGATTTCCTCCCTCCACATATGGCTGTATGGTCAAATCGCCAATGATGCTAACGGTTTCTTTACAAGTTACATGTACCCTACATAGAAGACAGACCAATGTCAGAAATTATTTAAAAAGAGCCTCATTTGGAAAATTATTTTGTAAAAGGAGCCCCTTGGGGGCAATTTGCCGAAAGGATTAACAAAAGCACAAAAAAATAATGCTGAAGGACCAACCTAGTGTGAAGGTTTTTTCTTCCCAACCGGAGAATAATTTTCTAGCAATCTTGTTGCAGGATGAAGCTTTTTTATTAACATTCATATTTTTCTTGTTTCCCTTGGAAATGACAGTGGAGAACTCCTCTTCCTTAGGCTCCTTCCTTGTCTTCATCCACATTATCAGCCCAAAAGTTAGAGAGCAACTTGAAATGTTGCTGAACTTGAACAAGCCAAAGATTTAATTCTTCTATAGCTGTTGCTAGGATAGGAGCAGTTTGCGAGCACTCCTGAACTTGGACAACCTGAGAATCAACAACAAGACTCAGAGTTACAGGACTATCAGAGTCACTGTTGACATCTTCTAAGGCAATTTTGAAAAAGCCTTTCCCAATAAGAGTGAGCTTGCACTTACCCAAAGGCTTCCAAAGCTTTTCAAAAGCTTGGTGAATAGATCCGCGCTTCGCAGGGGAGAGGCTCCCTGCCATGGGGGTTTCGGGGCTTGGTCGAAAAATTGTTAATTAATTGAAGGTAATTAAGGGGAAAATAATTAATGCAATAGACAATTAGAAAAATGATTAATTTAAGTATTGATATTAAATTTGTCTTTAATTGAAATATTTTTCAAATTTATGCTTGACAGAAGTCTATTCATTTAAACACATATTCTCTAATTCATTAAAATTTATTAAAAACTTAAAAAATCAAAATAGAATCATGTGAGATTTACTAAATTTTATTATTCTCAATAAATTTTAACAAAAAGAAAATATATCTAAAAATATGTTAAAAAATATATTACTACTATTTGTCGAAAGGCAATTCCAAGTATCATTCAATTATGGATCAAATAGATAAATGAATTTTAGTTAAAAAATAATTAATATACAAAATAATTAAAATTAAATCTTATAAAAAAAGATAAAAAAAAATTCAAACCATGTTGATAGGAACGGAGAAAATATAATGATAAAGATCATGGTGTAAAATTATTTTGTACGGCTGGTACATATTTTTTAATCAAAATAAATATAAAATATTTTTATTAGTCTCTATTTTTAATCAAAATAAATATAAAAGCATAACGCACATTTCAAAACTACCAAATAGGCAAATACGTCATATTCATTGGCCTTCCTTTTTTCTAAAAAAAAAGTTACGTCACATTCATTCAAAGTCTTCAATATACCAAAGGTTCACCATGACCCAAACAGTGGTGGGGAACTTTATGATCATCTCAAATTTTCTATCTCTTTTCTCTGTGCAAGTGTATGTGAATATGTGTAAACACACTGCAGGTCACCCATTTTGACGAATTTCGTGTTACACTAACTTTATTTTCTCTCCTACGAAAAAAATTAAAATTAAAGTTAAAATTATAAAAGATTATGTAGATTTACGTAATTTCAAATGAATTTCCATGATAGATTAGTATATAATGAACTAATATAACAAATCTTAATTTTAATATTTCTACCGTTAATATTCTCCTCCAATCAATATCAACATTATGTTAATTATTACACTCTTTCTTATGATTTTTAATAAAATATTTAACCTTTATTTATAAAAAAAAAATATCATCAACATGTGTATCAACCGACACTAAATTATTTTAGGTTAACCAGTAATATTTCGTCTGTGGTTTATTTATTGATAAAACTTCTACAAAGTCATCAAATTTTATTTCTATAGTCATTAAAATAATATTATAAAATCATTTGTATTATATCATTTCATTTAATAGAAATATTTATAAATAATGATAAAGCTATAAAAACTTAGGAAGAAAAATAATTTGGAATAATTTAGATATAAAATTTTATAATTATTTGAAAATATATAGTTATCAAAATTCAAGTTCTGATCAAATAATTTATTAGATTATATTATTATTCTTTTCATTTATATTCATCAAAATATATAGTTGCTTTGGGCAATTATTTGATCCACACTTCGATTATTCTTTCCACATTACATTTCCTATCCATGTGATTGTGCAAATTTTCGCAGAAGTCTATGATTTAAATGTGTTTGGATTAATTTATTTAAAAAATTGTCAAATCATTTGTTTTTCTGTAGAAGAAAACAAGAAATTACTTATTTGTATGAAAAACTTTCAACGAAAATCCACAAAAAAATCACTTGAGACTTGTTTGAAATAATTTGAATGGATAGAAATAATTTTTTATTTTTTAAATTGATAATTACAAGTAATATTTTTTAAAAATAAATTAATTAAATGTACATATAACTTGATTTCTACCTAATATATCTTTTTATTTAATCATTTATTCACTACAAAGTGGCCGGGATGATTTGTCAACCATTTCTACTGGAAAAAAAAAGTATTTTTAAGAATTTAATTAAAATATACCAATAGTATAAAGGTTTACACTATCATTTAAAAATAAATGTTAATATATATGGTAAGTGTGTTAGTTTTTATAATTTTCTCTTAAAAATAATTTATGATTTATTAATAATGTAAAAAATATATATATGGTGATAATATATGACAATTAAACTCATTTTTTTCAACTTTTGAAAATGAAGAAAAAAGAATATTTGTCCTGTGAATATATTTTACACTATAAATCCAATCACAAATTGTTTTGTATGAATGAATATGTTATTGATGTGAGTAAAATTGGACTCATCTCTTAATCAAGAACTTTGTTCAAGTCTTATTGACAAGATAGACGTAGTTGAAAAAAAATATTTTACTAAAAATAATCAATAAGGTTTTCTAATGAAGATTAATGATTTTCAAAATTGAAAAATATTTCACATCAATGTTATGATAATTCCAAATATAAAATTATAATATCTGATAAATATGTTGACTTTGATAATAATCACTACAAAAGTTATATTAAAATTGATTTTTAGGTAACAGACACTAATCGTATGTATCCACTGAATTCTTTGTAAATATAATTAAATTTAATACTATATTTGTTCCTAAACATAAGATTTTTTTTCTAGATTTGTTTGTTCTTTAAGAATTTTTTTTAAAATTATATTGTATTAATTATTTTTTTACCAAAACATCCTTACTATTACTCTACAATAAGATATGAATTAAAAACATAAATGGATTTTTTTTAAAACAAAGAAAAATGCATTATCTCTCTTATAAGGATTCAAGAAAATAAAACTACAAGGAGTGTATTTTATTAAGATTTTAAAAGACTATTTTAACATAGAAAAATCCAATAGATCTTAAAAGACTTTGTATGAATATAATGACTTTTTAAATTTTTTTAAAAGGCTTTTATGATTAGGATTTTATAGTATAAATTTTAATCAATTTATAACATGAATTCATAGGATTGAAATTTTTTTATGAATTTACAAGATTTTAAAGAATTACATAAAATAAAAAATATAATAAATAAATGATAAGATTTTGATAAACAAAAGTAAAACATCCAAATGAAAATAAAGATTTGCCTATTGATTCAAATTAGGGGTGTTAAAAAAATATACTCATAAAACTAATCCATAATCGACCATATCTAAATCACTTTCAGATTTATATCCAAATCAAGTTTTTTGGATTTTAAACAAAAGTATAAGATACGAAATTGTTATTTTAAAAAAATCCTTAATAGTAATTTAAAAAAAAATATTTTGTTCATATATTATTTCTGAGATATAGTATATAATTGAATTGAAAATAACTTTTATTTTATATATAATCT